>NW_027326077.1:0-41397 GCF_048594095.1 Paramormyrops kingsleyae
CGGCTATAACTTGGCCGTGCCTTGGCCGACCTTGACCAAATTTGAAATGCTACCTCCCTACACCATTCTGGGGACACGGTCCGAGGCGGGCCGCATTTCGTCAATAGGGGGCACTACAACTAAAAACTGGCAATATCTCCTGACTGCCTTTGCCAATCTAACTGAAATTTGGTAGATATGTACTAGGACCCAGCCTGTGGTCAGTCACCTACAATGGCAGTAATTATTGCTTAAAGAGTGGCCGCCATCGGCCAATCAAGATCAAGCAGGCATTTGACAGGCTTCTCAATGACCAATCTTGACCAAATTTTGGTGGTATATTTGTCCTCTGACCCGCAGCCCACCATGCAAAGGACACCTCACTCGGCCAGATGGGGGCGCTACAGTGACAACATTTGCGTTTCTGCCTATTTCTCGAGAACGGTGAAGCCTACAATCGACATTTATTGCCAGGTCAATTCAGGACGACATGACAAATCAAACAACATGTAGAACTTGCTTCTGCATCTTTGCATTTCTGCATAATTCACATTGGTCTGAAAACAAGACATTTCATTAACCTCCTAGGATTTTCACCAAACCTACACAAATCTGGTATCATTTAAATCAGGAGACAGTCCTAATAAATAATGCATAAAAAAATCATAAACTTTCCATGAGGTATAGTCACCAGCCACACACAAACCATACAGGTGCCATGCCCAATTCAATCAGACAGCTATATCTCAGGCCTGCCTCAGCCAATCATCACCAAACTTTAATATATCCTGTAGAATAGGAGTCTGGAAGGGCCCTCCAAATTTGGTGCCGATCGGTCAAACGGAGGCGCTACAATAATATAACATGTCTGTATAAACCTTGAAAATCAGTTCAACTTACATTTATCTCATTTCTGTTCTAGTGACATATTACTGGTTAAAATATTTTGTACTGCCAGTTCTGTGAGTCATGCCAAATCAAGACATATGCAATGCCCAATGATAGTCATTTTCATTCCCTTGTGATGTTTAAAAACTTAATGACATATTACTGTAACTTCTACAATGTCCAGCCCAAGTAGATCATTCTGGTAGTACATCAATCAGGACATTGCCCTTATGGATATTTCATAAAAATATCTTGACCTACCTGTATGCTATGGCCACCAGCTACACCAAACCTGCACCATATCCATGCTCATTTCAATAAACCTTCTAAATCTCAGCCGTGCTTCAGCCAATCCTCATCAAATTTGACGGCCTAATGTAGTAAGGGACCGCAGACACACCCTCCAATTTTGGTGCCAATCGGTCAAACGGGGGCGCTACAGCCACTGTCCATATATGTCTAAGACCAACCTTAGCAAATTCAGCTGAAATGTCCTTATTTCTCATAAAACCTTGAAAGAATTGTTACCTTTCCCTTCACCTGAGTCCATATTTTTTATTTACTTTCATTTTTCACAAATTTGCCTCATAGAACATTATCAGAGTTAATTTACACATAAGAAGGCCTTAAAGTATTGAATAAAATTTCTAAAATGGAGCGCTGACTCCACCTGCTGGCCACACTATTTCCATGCCCATTTCATTCAAATAGCTATATCTCTGGCATGCTTCATCCAATCCTCACAAAATTTGACGCACATCAGTGTTACTATACTTCAGAAAGACCTTCCAAGTTTGGTGGCAATCGGTCAAACGGGGGTGCTACAGCCACTGCCCATATATTTCTAAGACCCACCTTAGCAAATTCAGCTGAAATGTCCTTATTTCTCATAAAACCTTGAAATAATTGTTACCTTTCCCTTCACCTGAGTCCATATTTTTAACTTTCATTTTTCTCCAATTTGCCTCATAGAACATTATCAGACTTAATTTACACATAAGAAGGCCTCAAAGTATTGAATACAATTTCTAAAATGGAGTGCTGACTCCATCTGCTGGCCACACTATTTCCATGCCCATTTCATTCAAATAGCTATATCTCTGGCATGCTTCATCCAATCCTCACAAAATTTGATGCACATCTGTGTTACTAGACTTCAGAAAGACCATCCAAGTTTGGTGGCAATCGGTCAAACGGGGGCACTACAGCCACTGTCCTAATATGTCTAAGACTAACCTTGGTTAATGCAGCTGAAATCTGCTTATTGTTTATTTAAAAATTCAAATATTCATCACCTTTCCCTTCATCTAAGTCCATATTTTTAATCTGCTTATATTTTCCTGCCATTTGATTTTTACAAATCTTTCAAACTTCAATCTTTCTTCAGGCTGTGTACACTGCAGCAATTACAATTTTATAATAAATTGGCCAGCAGGTGGAGTCAGCGCTCCATTTCAATAATGCCTTCAATACTGTTAGCCTTTCTCCTGTCTAAATATACAACCTAGAATAGCATACAGCATGACATTACTGCTGTTACATGTCACACTACGCAACTCAGCACTTTGTTAAGAATATGCAACACAGCCTATGTTTACACAGGCAGTATAAAAAAGCAACTGCAATATCTAGATTTACCAGACCAGGTTTGCAGGTGCCTAAATCTACCAACTAGTCAGGCCATCTGACCCAAACCATGCATTCAGTCAGGCTAAGGCACTCCACCACAGGGTTCTACATTCTGTCCTACATTTGCTGACCTGTTAGACCGATATTAACTAATCTATATCATGATTTCTACTTACTACTCAGACCATCTGACCAAAACAATGCATTAAGTCAGGTTCAGGCACTACACCACAGGGTTCTACATTATGTCCTACATTTCCTGACCTGTTAGACCGACACTAAACAATCTGCATCCTGATTTCTACCTTCTACTAAAACCATCTGACCAAAACAAGTTCTGTTCTGTCTGACATCTGCTGACCTGTTGTTCTGTCTGACTTGTTAGTACCCTCCTCTACGGTTTGCCCTACATCTCCTGTCGCATTTGAGCTACGCTAAATCTTCATCCTGTTATGGCAGTCTAATTTTGTCTGACTTTCTACTACCCTGGCCGCCGGTTCTCTGCCGTTATTCCTCTACTGTCCTACCAGTCCGATCGTCCTACGCTTTGGACCCTTTCGTAACTGCTTGCAGTTTCTAGTTATTATTATTATTATTTTTCTGCCCTAAAACTGAATGCCCAGCCTAAACCGTAAGTCCTAGGCCTACCAAATTTGGTAGGATGATTGGAATTCCTACCCACTACTCAGCGTGTCCGACGCGTCCGACTCAGCCAGAGGGGGGCGCCGTAGCGCCCCCCAACACGTTTTGGACGATATCTCCTGTCCAGTTTGTCCTACCTTCGAAATTCTTTTTTCTCCTGATACAGACAGCCATGCCCTACCAAAAAGTCAATGGGACCATGAAGCTCCGCCTACTTAGATTTTTTGCTAATTTGCATAATTTGCAAATCCTACTTTTTCCTTCAAGTCCTGGCTTGTCCTACCAAATCAGACAATTGAGGTGTCAGACGAATCAGAATTCTCAGCTGATCAAGAATCATTAAGAAAATTCAGACATTTTTATATCCTACGGCCATTAGCCACGCCCTAACAATGTCCAAATTTGGCCCGTTTTGGTCTGACGGCTGTAACTTGGCCGTGCCTTGGCCTACCTTGACCAAATTTGAAATGCTACCTCCCTACACCATTCTGGGGACACAGTCCGAGGCGGGCCGCATTTCGCCCATAGGGGGCGCTACAATTAAAAACTGGCAATATCTCCTGACTGCCTTTGCCAATCTTACTGAAATTTGGCAGATATGTTCTAGGGCCCAGCCTTACATCAGCCACATACAATGGCAGTCATTATTCCTTAAAGAGTGGCCGCCATCAGCCAATCAATATCAAGCAGCCATTTGACAGGCTTATCAATGACCAATCTAGACCAAATTTTGGTGCTATATTTGTCCTCCGACCCGCAGTCCACCATGCAAAGGACACCTCACTCGGCCACATGGGGGCGCTACAGTGCCCTAATTTACATTTCTGCCTATATCTTCAGAACTGTCATGCCTACAGTTGAAATTTTTTGCCATTGTAATCCACTATGTCATGCCAAATCAAACAACAATTAGAGCTATTATATGCATCTTCGCATTATTGCACAATTTTGTTTTTTTCTAAAAACAGGCTTTTTCATTATCCTCCTATGATTTTCGGCCAATCTACATAAGTCTGTTGTCATTCTAATCAGGAGACAGTCCTTTTAAAGACTTAGAGAAAAAACATAAACTTTCAGTAAGGTATGGCCACCAGGGACACCCTGACTGTGCTGGTGCCTCGCCTATTTCAATCAGACAGCTATATCTCAGGCATGCTTCGGCTAATCATTACCAAATTTCTCTCTCTGATGTAGGGCTGTACCACAGAGACACGTTCGAAATTTCATGTCAATCGGTCTGACGGGAGCGCTACGGCCACTGTTTATATATGTCTAAGACCAACCTATGCTAATTCAGCTAAAATGAGTCACCAGGTCAGGTAGGAAGCAGTCTACCGATTTCCCCCATCTTACCAAATGCAGCATGTGGCACAGTGGGCTAAGCCTGCGTGCTTGTGATCAGAGAGTTGCCGGTTCAAACCCAGTTTCGGTGGCTACTTGACCTACCTGTATGCTACGGCCACCAGCTACATCCAACCTGCACCATTTCCATGCTCATTTCAATCAACCATCTAAATCTCAGCCGTGCTTCAGCCAATCCTCATCAAATTTGATGGCCTAATGTAGTAAGGGACCTCAGACAGACCCTCCAATTTTGGTGCCGATCGGTCAAACGGGGGCGTTACAACAATTTAACATGTCTGTATAAACCTTGAAAATCAGTTCAACTTACATTTATCTCATTTCTGTTATAGTGACATATTACTGGTTAAAATATTTTGTACTGCCAGTTCTATGAGTCATGCCAAATCAATACATATGCAATGCCGAATGATAGTCATTTTCATTCACTTGTGATGTTTAAAAACTTAATAAATAACATATTACTGTAACTTCTACAATGTCCAGCCCAAGTAGGTCATTCTGGTAGTACATCAATCAGGACATTGCCCTTATGGATAATTCATAAAAATATCTTGACCTATATGCTATGGCCACCAGCTACAACAAACCTGCACCATATCCATGCTCATTTCAATCAACCATCTAAATCTCAGCCATGCTTCAGCCAATCCTCATCAAATTTGACGGCCTAATGTAGTAAGGGACCTCAGACAGACCCTCCAATTTTGGTGCCAATCGGTCAAACGGGGGCGCTACAGCCACTGTCCATATATGTCTAAGACCCACCTTAGCAAATTCAGCTGAAATGTCCTTATTTCTCATAAAACCTTGAAAAAATTGTTACCTTTCCCTTCACCTGAGTCCATGTCTTTTATTTACTTTCATTTTTCACCGATTTGCCTCATAGAACATTATCAGACTTAATTTACACATAAGAAGGCCTGAAAGTATTAAATGGAATTTCTAAAATGGAGCGCTGACTCCACCTGCTGGCCACACCATTTCCATACCCATTTCAATCAAACAGCTATATCTCTGGCATGCTTCATCAAATCCTTACAAAATTTGACTCGCTTCTGTGTCACTGTACTACAGACAGACCTTCCAAGTTTGGTGGCAATCGGTCAAATTGGGGTGCTACAGCCGCTGTTCTAATATGTCTAAGACCAACCTTGGTTAATGCAGCTGAAATCTGCTTATTGTTTATTTAAAAATTAAAATATTAATCACCTTTCCCTTCATCTAAGTCCATATTTTTAATCTGCTTATATTTTC
This sequence comes from Paramormyrops kingsleyae, assembly GCF_048594095.1. NCBI lineage: Eukaryota > Metazoa > Chordata > Actinopteri > Osteoglossiformes > Mormyridae > Paramormyrops > Paramormyrops kingsleyae. The sequence continues at coordinate 5,758 of NW_027326077.1, forward strand.
CTGCCATTTGACTTTTACAAATCTTTCAAACTTTAATCTTTCTTCAGGCTGTGTACACTGCAGCAATTACAATTTTATAATTAATTGGCCAGCAGGTGGAGTCAGCGCTCCATTTCAATAATGCCTTCAATACTTTTAGCCTTTCTCCTGTCTAAATGTACAACCTACAATATGATACAGCATGATATTACTGCTGTTACATGTCACACTGCCGCAACTCAGCACTTTGTTAAGAATATGCAACACAGCATATGTTTACACAGGCAGTATAAATAAGCAACTGTGTAATATCTAGACTTACCAGACCAGGTATGAAGGTGCCTAAATCTACCAACTAGTCAGGCCATCTGACCCAAACCATGCATTCAGTCAGGCTAAGGCACTCCACCACAGGGTTCTACATTCTGTCCTACATTTGCTGACCTGTTAGGCCGATATTAACTAATCTATATCATGATTTCTACTTACTACTCAGACCATCTGACCAAAACAGTGCATTAAATCAGGTTCAGGCACTACACCACAGGGTTCTACATTATGTCCTACATTTCCTGACCTGTTAGACCGATACTAAACAATCTGCATCCTGATTTCTACCTTCTACTAAAACCATCTGACCAAAACAAGTTCTGTTCTGTCTGACATCTGCTGACCTGTTGTTCTGTCTGACTTGTTAGTACCCTCCTCTACGGTTTGCCCTACATCTCCTGTCGCATTAGAGCTACGCTAAATCTTCATCCTGTTATGGCAGTCTAATTTTGTCTGACTTTCTACTACCCTGGCCGCCGGTTCTCTGCCGTTATTCCTCTACTGTCCGACCAGTCCGATCGTCCTACGCTTTGGACCCTTTCGTAACTGCTTGCAGTTTCTAGTTATTATTATTATTATTATTATTATTATTTTTCTGCCCTAAAACTGAATGCCCAGCCTAAACCGTAAGTCCTAGGCCTACCAAATTTGGTAGGATGATTGGAATTCCTACCCACTACTCAGCATGTCCGACGCGTCCGACTCAGCCAGAGGGGGGCGCTGTAGCGCCCCCCAACACGTTTTGGACGATATCTCCTGTCCAGTTTGTCCTACCTTCGAAATTCTTTTTTCTCCTGATACAGACAGCCATGCCCTACCAAAAAGTCAATGGGACCATGAAGCTCCGCCTACTTAGATTTTTTGCTAATTTGCATAATTTGCAAATCATACTTTTTCCTTAAAGTCCTGGCTTGTCCTACCAAATCAGACAAATGAGGTGTCAGACGAATCAGAATTCTCAGCTGATCAAGAACCATTAACAAAATTCAGACATTTTTATATCATACGGCCATTAGCCACGCCCAAACAATGTCCAAATTTGGCCCGTTTTGGTCTGATGGCTATAACTTGGCTGTGCCTTGGCCTACCTAGACCAAATTTGAAATCCTACCTCCCGACACCATTCTGGGGACACGGTCCAAGGCGGGCTGCATTTCGTCCATAGGGGGCGCTACAACTAAAAACTGCCAATATCTCCTGACTGCCTTGGTCAATCAAACTGAAATTTGGCAGACATATACTATGACCTAGCCTGAGGGCAGTCACATACAATGCCAGTCATCAATCATAAAAGCTTGGCTGCCATTAGCCAATCAACATCAAGCAGCCATTTGACAGGCTTAACAATGACCAATCATACCAAAATTTGGCTGCTACATTCATCTTCTGACCCTCTGCAAACCATGTAAAGGACAACTCACTAGGCCAGATGGGGGCGCTACAGTGGCCCCATTTGGATTTCTGCCTATTTCTACAGACCTATCAAGCCTACAGTTGAAATTGATTGCCAGTCTAATTCAATATGTCATGGCAAATCTAAACAAATATGGAACTTGGTTATATATCATTGCATTTTTGCATAATTTATATTTGTCTGAAAACAGGCTTTTTCGTTGCCCTCCTATGATTTTTGCCGCACCTACATAAATCTGCTGTCATTTAAATCAGGAGACAGTCATTTTAAAGATTTAGAGAATAAAGCTTAAACTTTCGGTAAGGTATGGCCAAAAGCCACACCAAGACCATACTGGTGCCATGTCCATTTCAATCAGAAAGCTATTTCTCAGGCATACTTCAACCAATCATTACCAAATTTGTGGTCCTATTGTACGGCTGTAATCCAGAGAGACCCTCCGATTTTTGTGTCAATCGGTCAAACGGGAGCGCTGCGGCCACTGCTTATATTTGTCTAAGACCAACCTAGGCTAATTCAGCTAAAATGAGTTACCATATAAGGTAGGAAGGTGTCTACCAATCTCACCAATCTTACCAAAAGCAGCAGGTGGCTCAGTGGGCTAAACTTGTGTGCTTGTAATCAGAGGGTCGCCGGTTCGAACCCAGCTTCGGTGGGTACTTGAGCTAGGCAGCCCGATGTGCACAGCATGCTCTCCGTAAAACAAGCTGCGGAGATATATCAGCATTTTCCCCATGACGGTCAATGAAGCTTATATTTTTGTTATTAACCGAGCCATTCTGAGGGGCTTAGGCACTCCTCCAGAGGGTTCGATTATAATTATTTTTCTTCCCTAAAACTGAATGCCCAGCCTAAACCGTAAGTCCTAGGCTGACCAAATTTGGCAGTAAGTTTCCTATTGCTAACCACTACTAAGTCTCTCAGACCCATCACAGTCAGTCAGAGGGGGGCGCCGTTGCACCCCACAACACGTTTTGGTCAATATCTCCTTTCTTACACTTAAATTTTATTGCCAGTCAAATTCACTATGTAGTGCCAAATCCAGTAACATATATAGTCATATCTCATTAGACCTACACTGAATCTCCATCCTGTTATGGCTAACTAATTCTGTCTGACTTTCTACTACCATGGCCACTGGATCTCTGCCCTTATTCCTCTACTGTCCTACCAGTCCGATTGTCCTACGCTTTGGACCCATTCGTAACTGCTTGCAGTTTCTAGTTATTATTATTATTATTATTTTTCTGCCCTAAAACTGAATGTACAGCCTAAACTGTAAGAGCTAGACCAACCAAACTTGGTCAGATGATGTCAATTCCTACCCACTACTCAGGTTGTCCTACCCAGTCCTGCCAGCCAGATGGGGGCGCCTTAGCGCCCCCCAACACGTTTCGGTCGATATCTCCTGTCCTGTTAGACCTACAATCGAAATTCTTTGTTCTACATATACAGACAGCAAAGCCCTACCAACTTGCCATTTGGACTATGAAGCTCCGCCTACTTAGATTTTTTGCTAATTTGCATAATTTGCCAATCCTACTTTTTCCTTAAAGTCCTGGCTTGTCCTACCAAATCAGACAAATGAGGTGTCAGACGAATCAGAATTCTCTGCTGATCAAGAATTATCCACAAAATTCAGACATTTTTATATCCTACGGCCATTAGCCACGCCCAAACAATGTCCAAATTTGGCCCGTTTTGGTCTGACGGCTATAACTTGGCCGTGCCTTGGCCTACCTTGACCAAATTTGAAATGCTACCTCCCTACACCATTCTGGGGACACCGTCCGAGGCGGGCCGCATTTCGTCAATAGGGGGCGCTACAACTAAAAACTGGCAATATCTCCTGACTGCCTTTGCCAATCTAACTGAAATTTGGTAGATATGTACTAGGAAGCAGCCTGTGGTCAGTCACCTACAATGGCAGTAATTATTCCTTAAAGAGTGGCCGCCATCAGCCAATCAAAATCAAGCAGGCATTTCACAGGCTTCTCAATGACCAATCTAAATCAAATTTGGGTGATACATTTGTGCTCTGACCCTCTGCCTAAACTGTAAAGGACACCTCACTCGGCCAGATGGGGGCGCAACAGTGACAACTTTTGCATTTCTGCCTATTTCTCGAGAACGGTGAAGCCTACAATCGACATTTCTTGCCAGGTCAATTCAGTACGACATGCCAAATCAAACAACATGTAGAACTTGCTTCTGCATCTTTGCGTTTTTGCATAATTCATATTGGTCTGAAAACAAGACATTTCGTTAACCTCCTAGGATTTTCACCAAACCTACACAAATCTGGTATCATTTAAATCAGGAGACAGTCATAATAAATAATTCATAAAAAAATCATAAACTTTCCATGAGGTATAGTCACCAGCCACACACAAACCATACAGGTGCCATGCCCAATTCAATCAGACAGCTATATCTCAGGCCTGCCTCAGCCAATCATCACCAAACTTTAATATATCCTGTAGAATAGTAGTCCGGAAGGGCCCTCCAAATTTGGTGCCGATCGGTCAAACGGGGGCGCTACAACAACATAACATGTCTGTATAAACCTTGAAAATCAGTTCAACTTACATTTATCTCATTTCTGTTCTAGTGACATGTTACTGGTTAAAATATTTTGTACTGCCAGTTCTGTGAGTCATGCCAAATCAAGACATATGCAATGCCCAATGATAGTCATTTTCATTCCCTTGTGATGTTTAAAAACTTAATAAATAACATATTACTGTAACTTCTACAATGTTCAGCCCAAGTAGGTCATTCTGGTAGTACATCAATCAGGACATTGCCATTATGGATAATTCATAAAAATATCTTAACCTGTACGCTATGGCCACCAGCTACAACAAACCTGCACCATATCCATGCTCATTTCAATCAACCATCTAAAGCTCAGCTGTGCTTCAGCCAATCCTCATCAAATTTGACGGCCTAATGTAGTAAGGGACCTCAGACAGACCCTCCAATTTTGGTTCCAATCGGTCAAATGGGGGCGCTACAGCCACTGTCCATATATTTCTAAGACCCACCTTAGCAAATTCAGCTGAAATGTCCTTATTTCTCATAAAACCTTGAAAGAATTGTTACCTTTCCCTTCACCTGAGTCCATATTTCTTATTCACTTTCATTTTTCACCGATTTGCCTCATAGAACATTATCAGACTTAATTTACACATAAGAAGGCCTGAAAGTATTGAATACAATTTCTAAAATGGAGCGCTGACTCCACCTGCTGGCCACACTGTTTCCATGCCCATTTCATTAAAATAGCTATATCTCTGGCATGCTTCATCCAATCCTCACAAAATTTGACGCACATCTGTGTTACTAGACTTCAGAAAGACCTTCCAAGTTTGGTGGCAATCGGTCAAACGGGGGCACTACAGCCACTGTCCTAATATGTCTAAGACCAACCTTGGTTAATGCAGCTGAAATCTGCTTATCGTTTATTTAAAAATTAAAAAATTAATCACCTTTCCCTTCATCTAAGTCCATATTTTTAATCTGCTTATATTTTCCTGCCATTTGACTTTTACAAATCTTTCAAACTTCAATCTTTCTTCAGGCTGTGTACACTGCAGCAATTACAATTTTATAATAAATTGGCCAGCAGGTGGAGTCAGCGCTCCATTTCAATAATGCCTTCAATACTTTTAGCCTTTCTCCTGTCTAAATGTATAACCTAGAATATGATACAGCATGATATTACTGCTGTTACATGTCACAATACGCAACTCAGCACTTTGTTAAGAATATGCAACACAGCCTATGTTTACACAGGCAGTATAAAAAAGAAAACTCTGTAATATCTAGACTTACCAGACCAGGTATGAAGGTCCCTAAATCTACCAACTAGTCAGGCCATCTGACCCAAACCATGCATTCAGTCAGGCTAAGGCACTCCACCACAGGGTTCTACATTCTGTCCTACATTTGCTGACCTGTTAGACCGATACTAACTAATCTATATCCTGATTTCTACCTACTACTGAGACCATCTGACCAAAACAATGCATTCAGTCAGGTTCAGGCACTACACCACAGGGTTCTACATTCTGTCCTACATTTCCTGACCTGTTAGACCGACACTCAACAATCTACATCATGATTTCTACCTTCTACTCAAACCATCTGACCTAAACAAGTTCTGTTCTGTCTGACATCTGCTGACCTGTAGTTCTGTCTGACTTTTTAGTATCCTCCTCTACGGTTTGCCCTACATCTCCTGTCACATTAGAGCTACGCTAAATCTCCATCCTGTTATGGCAGTCTAATTGTTGCCCGGTCAATTAAGTACGACATGCCAAATCAAACAACATGTAGAACTTGCTTCTGCATCTTTGCGTTTTTGCATAATTCATATTGGTCTGAAAACAAGACATTTCGTTAACCTCCTAGGATTTTCACCAAACCTACACAAATCTGGTATCATTTAAATCAGGAGACAGTCATAATAAATAATTCATAAAAAAATCATAAACTTTCCATGAGGTATAGTCACCAGCCACACACAAACCATACAGGTGCCATGCCCAATTCAATCAGACAGCTATATCTCAGGCCTGCCTCAGCCAATCATCACCAAACTTTAATATATCCTGTAGAATAGTAGTCCGGAAGGGCCCTCCAAATTTGGTGCCGATCGGTCAAACGGGGGCTACAACAATATAACATGTCTGTATAAACCTTGAAAATCAGTTCAACTTACATTTATCTCATTTCTGTTCTAGTGACATATTACTGGTTAAAATATTTTGTACTGCCAGTTCTGTGAGTCATGCCAAATCAAGACATATGCAATGCCCAATGATAGTCATTTTCATTCCCTTGTGATGTTTAATAACTTAATAAATAACATATTACTGTAACTTCTACAATATCCAGCCCAAGTAGGTCATTCTGGTAGTACATCAATCAGGACATTGCCCTTATGGATAATTCATAAAAATATCTTGACCTGTATGCTATGGCCACCAGCTACAACAAACCTGCACCATATCCATGCTCATTTCAATCAACCATCTAAATCTCAGCCGTGCTTCAGCCAATCCTCATCAAATTTGACGGCCTAATGTAGTAAGGGACCTCAGACAGACCCTCCAATATTGGTGCCAATCGGTCAAACAGGGGCGCTACAGCCACTGTCCATATATGTCTAAGACCCACCTTAGCAAATTCAGCTGAAATGTCCTTATTTCTCATAAAACCTTGAAAGAATTGTTACCTTTCCCTTCACCTGAGTCCATATTTTTTATTCACTTTCATTTTTCACCAATTTGCCTCATAGAACATTATCAGACTTAATTTACACATAAGAAGGCCTGAAAGTATTGAATACAATTTCTAAAATGGAGCGCTGACTCCACCTGCTGGCCACACTGTTTCCATGCCTATTTCATTCAAATAGCTATATCTCTGGCATGCTTCATCCAATCCTCACAAAATTTGATGCACGGCTGTGTTACTAGACTGCCTCAGCCAAGCTGCAAAAGACCTTCCAAGTTTGGTGGCAATCAGTCAAACGGGGGCACTACAGCCACTGTCATAATATGTCTAAGACCAACCTTGGTTAATGCAGCTGAAATCTGCTTATTGTTTATTTAAAAATTAAAATATTAATCACCTTTCCCTTCATCTAAGTCCATATTTTTAATCTGCTTATATTCTCCTGCCATTTGACTTTTACAAATCTTTCAAACTTTAATCTTTCTTCAGGCTGTGTACACTACAGCAATTACAATTTTATAATAAATTGGCCAGCAGGTGGAGTCAGCGCTCCATTTCAATAATGCCTTCAATACTTTTAGCCTTTCTCCTGTCTAAATATACATCCTAGAATAGCATACAGCATGATATTACTGCTGTTACATGTCACACTCCCGCAACTCAGCACTTTGTTAAGAATATGCAACACAGCCTATGTTTACACAGGCAGTATAAAAAAGCAACTATGTAATATCTACACTTACCAGACCAGGTATGAAGGTCCCTAAATCTACCAACTAGTCAGGCCATCTGACCCAAAACATGTATTAAGTCAGGCTAAGGCACTCCACCACAGGGTTCTACATTCTGTCCTGCATTTGCTGACCTGTTAGACCGATACTAACTAGTCTATATCCTGATTTCTACCTACTACTCAGACTATCTCACCAAAACATTGCATTCAGTCAGGTTCAGGCACTACACCACAGGGTCCTACATTCTGTCCTACATTTCCTGACCTGTTAGACGGACACTCAACAATCTCCATCCTGATTTCTACCTTCTACTCAAACCATCTGTTGTCCTACCTGTCCTACCTGTCCTACTTGTCATACCCTTTGGACCCTTCAGTAACTGCCTGCAGTTTCTAGTTAATATTATTTTTTTATTTTTCAAAAAGACAAGTGTCAACTTCTGTTAAGGGCAACATCTCCTAAACCATAACAGACAAAAACCTACAGCTATTCTTAAGAATAACATTAAATAAACGAAAAATTATTAGAATCTATGAATGAGAATACTGTAGCCAACAAACAGCTCACAGACAGGTGTTAAGGGTGCTAATTATTTAAACATAACACAACGATTTGGCCATTAGTTATTCTTGGAAAATAAATTAACGAAAAACAAGTTAAAGTTAAATTTCGCAAACCTTGTGAGCGCACGAACCCAAACGCTGTGACCTCGCGCCAAATGTTTTTATTGGTTTATTAAGTACAAACAGGCGAGTTATGAAAAATTGAGTGTGAGGGATAATTTGTTCACTTAACACAAAAAGATGAGGAATGAGATGGCTAACTGTAGTAGCGTATAGTCCACTGTCTATAATAGCCTAATTTAGATATCACTTTTTTTTTTAACCGACTACCGACAACTTTGACCGGTTAACGTTGATACGGTCAACCACCGGTCAAACGGTCATCGGTTAACATCCCTAGTAGGATAGGAATGGCTATGATAAGTTAGACTTGGATGAGGTAGGATTGGAACGGATAAGATACCGGTGGATAAAATAGGATAGGAATCTCTAAGATAAGGTTGATTTGGATAAGGTAGGATAGGAATGGCTGAGATAGGAACGGCTAAGATAAGAGAATAGCATAAGGTAGGATAGGAATGGCTAAGGCAAGATTGGAATGGATGAGGAAGGATAGGAATGGGTTTGGCAAGATAGAATAGGATAAGGTAGGATAGGAATGGGTAAGGTAGAATAACATACGGTAGGATAGGAATGGGTAAGTTAGAATAGCATAAGGTAGGATAGGAATGGCTAAGGAATGATAGATTAGGATAAGGTAGGATAGGAATGGCTAAGATAAGTTAGACTTGGATGAGGTAGGATAGTAATGGCTAAGATTGAATAGCATAAGGTAGGATAGGAATGGCTGAGATACGATAGAATAGGATACGGTAGGATAGAATGTGGGTATGATAAGAGAATAGTATACGGTAGGATTGGAATGGCTAAGGTAAGATAGAATAGGATGAGGTAGGATCGGAATGGGTAAGATAGGAACGGCTAAGGTAACAGTATAGCATAAGGTAGGATAGGAATGGCTAAGGTAATTCAGAATAAGATAAGGTAGGATAGGAATGGCTAAGGTATGATAGAATAGGATAAGGTAGGATAGGAATGGCTAAGAATGGAACGGCTAAGATAAGAGAATAGCATAAGGTAGAACAGGAATGGCTAAGGCAAGATAGAATAGAATAGGATAAGATAGTATACGAATGGGTAAGATTGGAACGGCTAAGATAAGAGAATAGCATAAGGTAGCATAGTAATGGCTAAGATAGAATAGCATAAGGTAGGATAGGAATAGCTAAGGTAAGATAGAATAGCATAAGGTAGGATAGTAATGGCTAAGATAGAATAGCATAAGGTAGGATAGGAATGGCTGAGATACGATGGAATAGGATACGGTAGGATAGAAAGTGGGTAAGATAAGAGAATAGCGTAAGGTAGGATAGGAATGGCTTAGAAAAGATAGAATAGGATAAGGTAGGATAGGAATGGCTAAGGTAAGCTAGAATAAGACAAGGTACGACAGGAAAGTAATATTTGTTTAATAATAGTTTATTTTCATTTTTAATTCTTTATTCTGCCAATGCAGATTTGTTTCTTTAATAATTTATGTTTCTTTAATAATTAACTACACAAAGTAATTAGAGAATATAGTAATTCACTACATTCATCATTTTTCATGACTCAAGGGCCCATCAACATACAGTTATCCACCTTTGAACCAGCAAGCTTTGGATTGCAAGCCCAAATATTTAGGTTACTGAGACACACACCTACACTGACTCAGCTTAAGTTGTAACTTTTCAAGTGGAATGAATTGCAGTGTACCTGACTATAATACTCATTAAGGTCAGAATGAAGAATTATGTCCTGCTACAACTGTCACCATGACCCTTTCAAATTTGCCTCCTAATCACTAATCTGTGAATTCTTCACCACTTTAGCTAATGTATAGTAAGTGTAACTGCTGCAGAATGACTGTGTTGCATCAGCAAGGTGGGTGTTGCACATTGGTGGTAGTTGAAGTGGCTCCTGCACTGCATCATGGCTGTTGGGTACACCTTGTATTTTGCAGTACATTCCATGTTCTGTATTTTGCTGACCCATTCTTATTTCTCTTTGCTAAGCTGCATTCGGCAGATAGTCTGCCTTTCTGTGGTTCTACGATCCAGGTCTGCAGAGGCCCTGCATCACTGGCACACTGCTGAGACCTACTGGACTCCATACAGCTGCATAAAATGGCTATAATTACCTGGAGCTGGACATTGCGGAGACACAGTGGACTTTCTATTGGATGTCAGACAGAATGGCAGAAGAGCGTTCACTAACAGGAAACTAAAACACACAAACATTTGGGAACGCTTCAAATGCGTGATCTGACTCTGTAAGGGGAGAACATGTGCATGCGGAGTCTTGGCTTTTCACAATGTTTTATTCCTACTTATAGCTAAGGTTTTCTTTTCTAGCCATTGTTACTCTAAGGTTGCCCATTAATGGTTTGGAATTGGTAATATGTAAAACTGCTTTGTTAGCATGTCTGCCTTACAATTCCTTCACTGTAAACTGAGGCCTGCCGGAGATCAATTCTGCTTCATGGCACTTGTGTTTACTCTTTATTTTGCAGTACATTATGTGTGTGACTAACCCCTTTCTCTACATCTCCATTCCTCCTGTCGAGCTCCATACACAACTAGTGGAGAAAAGGGGTGCTGATGTCTCTGGATGTCCACATCTGCATTCACACTGACGTTGGATTGGAGGGGGGACGATATCTCTGGATGCCCACTTAAGAAATGTCTGTGCTACCGTCCAGTTCACCTTCGTAGCTAAGTTGTTATATCCGTGTTAAGGACCTCCGTCTTTTAACATTATACTTGCATAAACCCTTCACTCTTCAGAGCATCATATGTGTGACTAATCCACTCTCTTCTGCCGAGCTGCATACACACTTCATGGAGCCAGCAAAGGACGTAGATGTTCTGCCTAGGATGCCTGTGGTTACAGGATCCAGCTCTATGGAGACCCTGTGCTGCCAGATTCCTGCGGGACCCTCCTCCTACTGGACTCTATACTGGACATGACAGAATGCCGCTGTTCGCCTGTACTTGGACCAACACCTCATAGAGACCCAATGGCTCACCATTGGAAAAATCTGACTTTATGATAGGTGGACCCTGCGGAGGCCTTTTTGCAGGATCCATTAGAGACTCTCTAAACCTTATCTAGACACACACTTTTGGATAATTTAAACTGCATGAACTGTTCCGGTGTCGCCCAGAGGAGGATGGGGCCCCCTTCTGAGTCTTGTATCCTCTCAAGGTTTTTTCCTATTTTCAGCTTGGGGAGTTTTTCCTTGCCACTGTCGCCTTGGGCTTGTTCTTTAGGGGCTTGGATCCAGTGACATGTAAAGCTGCTTTGTGACAACATCCGTTGTAAAAAATGCTATATAAATAAAATTGGATTGAATGAAATATTTGTTTTGCTTTTTTATTATTATTCCCGCTTTGACATGCTAGGTCTACAGTTTAAGCTGTACAAACACCATTCAGAGTTTAAAATGTGAAGCCACATATCAGCTGTGTAATAGTCTGTACTACCTATTACAGTTAATACATGCAGTTCAAGTGCTGTGTGGAGCAGCATTATGTTTCTGACCTGCCTGCCATAATTGGGGACCAAGACTGTTTGACAAACATGTATGAGGCTTAGTGCACTGTTGTGAAAAATGAAATTCAATAATATTGTGGCAATATAATACTATTGTCTTTTTTGTTTTTCTTTATATAATTTCTTAAAGATAAAATTCTGCCCTTCAAAATGATATATGATTCATCCTGGGGACTCATTTTTACATGACACTTATGAACTTGAATGTAAAATGGAATGGCATATGGAAATCTGTCTCCAGGGCTTGTGTTACATTGTCTTAAAGGGCAGAAATTGTCCTTTACAAAAATATATAACATTGAAGAATAATTTCTACATATTATTCAATAAAACCATTAATCTGGAATAATAAAGAACATCCGCTGTGCAATCTCTGTATAAAAGTCCATGGAAGTTACATGTGGACATCAGTCCCCAGGACTTGTCATGTATTGTCCGAGAGAGCAGAATTTGTCCTGTCCAATGTGTGTGTGTGTGTGTATATATGTATATATATTAGTGCTGTCAAACGATTAAAAATTTTAATCAGATTAATCACAGGGTTGCTGTGGATTAATTTAGATTAATCACGATGAAATATAATTCATTTTTAATCTATATTAATCACATTTCATTTTGCATGAGCAAGCAGACTCAAGTAAAAAGGGAATATATATGCACTTAACATGTTTATTGAACATCTTGAACACGAGTCGGATGCATTCCATCTGCCAAAGAAGTGCAATACCATGGACCCATATCAAAAAGCAAGATTTTTTGCTTAGCCGGACAACTTGTCGTATTTAAGGTACCTCAGTTAAAATGGTCTTCATCTTCGTTGACTTACAATAGCCCGAACTACCGTAAATCCGACAAATAATCAGACTAATCATGGAATCCAATTCTAGCCCGGTTAATTGATTCTGATCTCGGGATTCTCTGTGCTTCTCCGAGATATGTCATCACTTCTGGCTTCAATACTCGGAATCCGACTCGGAATACGAGTTCCCAGGGCAAATGGAACACACCAAAATTGCCCGAAATGGGTTGCCAGAGACATTTCAGGGATTTTGAGTCATTCTGCGCTGCAGATGGGTTAATTGCGTTAAAAATTTTAATCAGATTAATCATGATGATGGATTAATCCACCTTAACCCGTTAATTTTGACAGCCCTATATATATATATATATATATATATATATATATATATATATATACACTCACCTAAAGGATTATTAGGAACACCATACTAATACGGTGTTTGACCCCCTTTCGCCTTCAGAACTGCCTTAATTCTACGTGGCATTGATTCAACAAGGTGCTGAAAGCATTCTTTAGAAATGTTGGCCCATATTGATAGGATAGCATCTTGCAGTTGATGGAGATTTGTGGGATGCACACCCAGGGCACGAAGCTCCCGTTCCACCACATCCCAAAGATGCTCTATTGGGTTGAGATCTGGTGACTGTGGGGGCCATTTTAGTACAGTGAACTCGTTGTCATGTTCAAGAAACCAATTTGAAATGATTCGAGCTTTGTGACATGGTGCATTATCCTGCTGGAAGTAGCCATCAGAGGATGGGTGTATGGTGGTCATAAAGGGATGGACATGGTCAGAAACAATGCTCAGGTAGGATGTGGCATTTAAACGATGCCCAATTGGCACTAAGGGGCCTAAAGTGTGCCAAGAAAACATCCCCCACACTATTACACCACCACCACCAGCCTGCACAGTGGTAACAAGGCATGATGGATCCATGTTCTCATTCTGTTTACACCAAATTCTGATTCTACCATTTGAATGTCTCAACAGAAATCGAGACTCATCAGACCAGGCAACATTTTTCCAGTCTTCAACTGTCCAATTTTGGTGAGCTCGTGAAAATTGTAGCCTCTTTTTCCTATTTGTAGTGGAGATGAGTGGTACCCGGTGGGGTCTTCTGCTGTTGTAGCCCATCCGCCTCAAGGTTGTGCGTGTTGTGGCTTCACAAATGCTTTGCTGCATACCTCGGTTGTAACGAGTGGTTATTTCAGTCAAAGTTGCTCTTCTATCAGCTTGAATCAGTCGGCCCATTCTCCTCTGACCTCTAGCATCAACAAAGCATTTTCGCCCACAGGACTGCCGCATACTGGATGTTTTTCCCTTTGCACACCATTCTTTGTAAACCCTAGAAATGGTTGTGCGTGAAAATCCCAGTAACTGAGCAGATTGTGAAATACTCAGACCGGCCCGTCTGGCACCAACAACCATGCCACGCTCAAAATTGCTTAAATCACCTTTCTTTCCTATTCTGACATTCAGTTTGGAGTTCAGGAGATTGTCTTGACCAGGACCACACCCCTAAATGCATTGAAGCAACTGCCATGTGATTGGTTGATTAGATAATTGCATTAATGAGAAATTGAACAGGTGTTCCTAATAATCCTTTAGGTGAGTGTATATATCACTGTCTGAGAAACAATTTCTACATATCACTACATATACTTAATACACACAGCAAATGTGCCAGTGTTAAATTAACACTGCATGGTGTCTATATGGGTCCACCCCATTTAGTGTTACCTTTAACACTTTACAGTGTGTAGTGAGTGTTGTTTCTACAGTGTTAATATTGTTATATTGTTCAATGTACAACCTAGAGTGTTAAGACAATGTGTCTCCACCTCTTCCCAAATTGCAAGCCCATATGGGTGGCACACAAGTACAAAATGGGTGGCCCGTATCTGCCCCATTTTAATATACTTTCCTTTGAGTTCATTTGGGCATTCAGCTGCTGTGTTTTACTAACCCACCATAATAAGAAAGATTCAGACTAACATAGCCTTTTCTCTTTTTATGCAAGCCTTATTTCAGTTCAGCTTTTGATACCCAATGAACTGTTTTCATGTAAATTGGCGAGCATTAAAAAGCTGCTGTTATAAATGTGTTTATTTACACGTGAGTAAGATAGAGTTCTTCAGTTATGATGAGAAAGAACCAGTCAAGCTCTTCTGAGTACTGTCTGTGGTATCAAAGTGAGTGAAATGTATGGCGCCAGTCACCAAACACAGATTGTTATCTTATCTTATTATATTACACTGCATAACATAGCTTAGCACGGCTGAGAAAAGGTGAGAGCTATCTTAATGGTTGAAGGAGTGTATTTCCACTAAAGCAGATATAATGGGTGGTAGCCTTATTGCTTTTAGACCTCAACTTGGGATAGAAGAACAAATCAAATCACGTTGCTCATTTAATATTCAGATTTTCATTTAGCTTAATTTTTAGAAACCCACCACGGTCGAGGATGGTATGGCACTGATATTAGTCTTTACCACATTTGATGACTAGTTTTTCTGGGTTGTCTATGTGTATTAACTTATCTGAGTAGCGTTGCTTGTATATATGTGCATCCCCAAAGAAACCTCAATTGTAGTGGTACATATGGTCTGGATGTCTTTCCTAGAAAACCTAGGCTTAGAAGAGAAACAAATGGTTTTTCATGGTAACATGCCTTCTCTAGTTAAGCCATAGAGACTAAACCATCTAGCCTAGTCACTGGCTAGCACGCCAATGCCAGTTCTGTGGTTTTTGCTCTCTTGTCCTATTCATCACAATCACGGTAGATTTTAAAAATAATCTATTAAGTAAAAAACAGTACTGTGTCATGCTATGCAAATATACATCCAGCACCATTGGTTCACAGGGCAGTTGGGAGTACCAGGAGCAGCACAAAAAAGGGTATCACACCTGACCTAACACCTTTCCACATATGTTAATCATCCAAGGGCAGGACCAGCAATCAAAAACACCGACACCACAAAATAATTATCACTCTGGAGACAGTGTCCAGTTTTCTGCTAGAAAACCACCGCTCTCTTAACTCCAAGATCAGTAAGAACTGAGCCAGCAAAACTTCAATATAAAACAAGAAAAAGCTGTAACGTCCTTTCTCATGATGGTGGGTAAATCTGGGATGGCACTTCTGATCCTCATGACTTGTGCGCATATTAAAATGGGGCAGGTGTGGAGGTGGAGACTCATCGACTTAACACCCTATGGTGTAAATTGAACATTATTAGAGTTAATAAACATTAACACTGTAAAAACAACACTCACTGCACACTGTAAAGTTTTAAAGGTAACACTGAATGGTGTGGACCCATATAGACACCATGCAGTGTTAATTTAACACTGGCACATTTGCTGTGTATGGCTCCTTATATAACATTACTGTTGATAATTGTTTACTTAGATATATATATATATATATATATATATATATATATATATATATATATATATATATTAGATATATAATTTTGTAAACAGAATTAGCAAAAGTACTGCAAACATACAATTAGTTTTACTGCTTATATAAAAGTATATTTACCACCTAAATGAATTAGTTAAAGATGTAACTTAAATGGGTTGGGGCTATATAACATGATTAATTGCAGCCTTTGTGATCACCTTTGCATTTATTCAAATTTCCATTAAGCACCAAAAGGCTAAGCTTTCAGGCTAAAATCTTATTTAGTGTAGTATGCATTAATCCACGAGACCCTGATAACACAGCTTAGCTGCACTGGCACTGGTAACCCGCACCATCTTGGTATTCACGGCTGGCTGCACTGGCGACCCACACCATCTTGATGTTCACAGCTGGCTGCACTGGCACTGGTGACCTGCACCATCTTGGTGTTCACGGCTGGCTGCACAAGTTGCCAAAAGGCCTGGAAGTGCTGATATGATGCAAATCTAGCAATGAAACAGTTATGTTGGCGTTAATTTAACTTGATATTAACAATATACATTAATTCCATGCAATGAGGGACGTGTTGATTACAAAATGATTTTTCAGGACATGGACCTTCCTTGTGTAAAAACGAATGTCCTCATCAGACCCTGCAAGACGTTCTAGGCCAAATCTTAACTGCAGCTGCAGAGTTTCAATCTGCTGTTGCAGCTCCTGAATTTTTTTCTTCAAAATTTCATTCTCTTCTGCCAAGTCGGATGCCATCACTGATGTCGACGGAGTTACAGGATAGTCATGGTCCAGTGGTAACGTTACTTCTATCTCGCAATCAGGGTCAACGGACACAGACACCGGGCCCTGCCAGGGAGAGGGGCATTTAGGGCGGCCCTCCCACACATTGCGCCTCGGTGCTGGTATGGTAAAATTATTCCACTCAAAAAGGCAGGGCACCGCTCCTTGAACGAGTTTTCGATGTCCTGTTGTGATGAAATCGTCTACCTTGAAATGCCGACTGCGGACCAGAATGTTAGTAGGAGTGAAGTTCTCTCGTCATATCTTGACTACCACTGAGCTCGCACCTCAGGATTACGTGGGAAACAATGGAAACTTATTTCAGAATTATACCTCGATGAAACGGCACATCAAGGTACACTACAATGTAATTTAGACTTGCCAATTTGATACTGATATGTAAGGCGCTTGTTCTTCATTCTCAACATTTTGCATAAACTCGCTGACAGCTTACACCGGAAGTACCCCAGCCCACCACACAGATTTTGAACATTAGAAGTGCCATCTTGTGCACGGAGGGTATACCACACTGAAAAAAATACCGTTTAGGATATACTCAAGTTAATTAAGGCAACATTTTTTGCACTCACTTATTCTCACTTATTTTGGGAAATTTCGGCAAATCTTTTTTTATCAGTACAATAAACCCAAATGCTTTCCCCAATTTCCCCAATGCCAATTAAAGGACCATAATCAGCATCTGATACAAAGTGGAACCAGGCATGATGCAAGTGTCTTTGCTCACACAAGCCTGATGCAAATTTTCTGCCTCGTTGGGAATCAAGGGCTTTGCTCAAGAGCCCAAAGACATGGAGCTACTCAGCTGAGGCTGGATATGAACCTTTGGATCATATGGTCAGATACTTAGTCTGTTGAGCCACGCGCTGCTCTCAGCTGCAGCCGGGCCCCTTAAAATAAATGCAAAAAATTGTCATGTTAATTTAAAGTAAACTACTGGTAGGAGGGTTGCAGTAGTTTACTATTAATTTTACAGTTCATCTGTTCCCGTGATGCTGTGAGATCCCGTGAGAGCTGTGCGTAATCCAACATGGCAGCGTCCTACTAAAAAACAAACAAAACTTACTTCGACAGCCAACTTAACCAAGCCAAAATATTAATAATATTAATAATAGTATATATAGTATATATAGTTTATCGGATAGAGAAGTTTACTCATTACATCCTGGACGAAGAAACCTTAGAAGACTTACAGGATTACGTGGACGAGTATTACGAGCGACTCATCATGAAGAAGAACCAAGCGACTCCATCCACGAAGAGAACCCGCTCGGACTGTACTTCAAACAGCCCCTCAAGCAGCCCTTCATCGCCGGATAAGGAAAACAGAGATATCCTAGAGTCCATTAATAACAAACTTTCCAGTTTTGACGCCCGACTGGCACTTGTAGAAATCCTTAACAAGGAATTTCAAGCACTACGGGAATCTCTGGAGTACAGTCAACAACAGGTGGAATCGCTCGCATCTGAAAACAAGATTCTCAGAGACTCCGTAAAATCCCTCACGGAAGGTATGGCGGAACTCTCCACAGAAAATAAGCGTATGAAAGAGTCCCTGCTTGATATTCAAGCAAGAAGTATGCGGTACAATTTAGTGTTCGCCGGAATTCCGGAGCGTGCAGAGGAAGACGCAGAAGCTACCATCAGAAACTTCATGCAACAAGAACTTAAACTTTCTCGGGACACCGTCAACAACATCACGTTTCATCGGGTCCACCACATAGGAGGGGTGAGGAAAGAAGCTCAGCGTCCAAGACCTATCGTGGCCAAGTTTGAACATTTCAAACAAAAGGAGCTGGTGAAAAGCCGAGGCAGGGAGCTCAGAGGAACGGACTTCAGCGTCAACGACCAATTTCCCAAAGAAATCCTGGATCGTCGCAGAATCCTGTTCCAGCTAAGGAAAAAATTCATTGCGGAAGGAGCCCGGGCTGTCATCGCAGTAGACAGACTGTATGTTAATGGACAACTGTTTCGCGACCAGAACACCACCGCTTGGCTCTACTGAAACCACTTCCGACTAAGGTAACACGCATTTAATAAACTAACTTTAAAAGTTTGGCAGTTAATACAGGTTTTTAGCGCACGCAGCACACTAGACGGCTTTGTCTAGGACTATTAAGGCCGGGTCACTTTATACCCCTTACTGTTCCTCAACCCCCTTGTTTAATGTCTCACCACAGTCGCAGTTCTTGTTGTTGTTGTTATGGCCATCATTGTCATTGTTATGGTAATTGTAGCATATCGATATTGACGCTCAAAAATGTTTTATCTGGAAGCAGTCTACCAGATACTATACACCCACACATACACGTAGATAGTCACACACTCGCATGCATAGACGCCCACTCAAACATACACGCACCCCCTCATCTAAACAGCATTCATACACTAACATATACACATGCCCACTCAAGCTCAGACAGATCTCCTCATCTTAGTAGCACACATGGAGACAAATGTGACATTTGCACACACATTCATCCTGACACATTCACACTCATACACACACAGTCATTCACATACACACACATCCGTCCATTTTAACATTAGATTGCACTCAGGGGGTCTAAGTTAGGACAGCATGAATTCACTACGCTTTGTCACTTGGAACGTGTGTGGTATTGGCTCATTTGCTAAGAGACGTAAAATCTTAGAATATCTAACAACAGTACAGGCAGACATTGTCCTACTACAGGAAACTCACTTAGCCAAAACAGGACAGTGAACATTAAATTCACCAGAATTTCCACACGTATACTTAGCTAGTTATAATTCAAAACAGAGAGGTGTAGCAATTTTAATCAACAAAAGAATATGTTTCAACTGTAAAGACACTATTGCAGACCCAAAAGGTAGATTCATAATTATTAAAATTTCAGCATATAACAAAGAATTATGTATTGCCAATATATACGGTCCAAATAGTGATGACCCCTCCTTCTTCCACCACCTTTTTGCTGCAATATCATCATACTCAGACACAGAATTTATACTGGGAGGGGACTTCAAATTAGTACTTAACCCAGAATCTGACAGACGTAGTACAGCAGCTAGTTACCGTACTTGCCAGTCATCCGAAACAGTAAAACAATATATGAATGATTTCGGCCTATGCGATGTCTGGCGTACTTTTCACACCACGCTTAGAGAATACACGTTTTTTTCACCAGTCCATCATTCTTACTCCCGGATAGACTTTTTTCTTATCAGTAATACAGTCATGAAAGATATATGTGACACACAAATTCACCCTATAACAATCAGTGACCATGCACCTGTCACTATGACGGTCACTGTAAAAGTTAGTGCACCACCTTTTAAACGGTGGAGACTGAATACATCATTACTAACGGACTCAGAGTTTCTAGAAGTTATTAAAAAAGATTGGACAACATTTATTGAAACAAATGACTTGCCAAGTATCTCTGCGTGCATTCTCTGGGAGACAGCAAAGGCTGTAATACGAGGCAGAATAATATCATATTCAGTACATAAAAAGAAAAAGGAAAAAGCACTCGAGACAGAACTAGAACAGAAAATTAAAACTTTGGAATCAGCACATGTTGCCTCCCAAGAAAAACACCTTCTAAATGAGCTGAGGAAAAGTAAAATGAAATTGCAAGAATTAAGAGACAAAAAATTGTGTCAATTACGCTTGGACAATTTTGAACATAGTAATAAATCAAGTAAGTTTTTAGCAAACCAACTAAAACAGAATAAAGAGAAGGCAGCAATCTCTTCAGTTACAGACCCCAATGGGAAGGCAACTCATAGCCTAGGAGAGATAAGGATATTTAGGGACTTCTATAAAAAATTATACTCACCTAATATTAATCCAACCAATTCTGAAATAGAAGAGTTCTTAAACAACATCGACCTACCAAAATTAAATAATGAACAAATATCGGCATTAGAATTACCTCTCTCAATATTGGAACTTCACGAGGCACTACAATGTATGCCTAACGGGAAAGCCCCAGGTCCAGATGGACTTCCAGCAGAATTCTACAAAACATTTTGGCCTCTGCTAGCACCACTATTCCATAGAATGGTTATAGAAATTAAAGAAACTAGCAGCATCCCCCCAAATATGAATTGTGCAGACATTAACCTGCTCCTCAAACCTGACAAAGACCCTGCTCTCCCCTCTAGCTACCGACCAATATCACTCATAAATGCGGACCTTAAAATCATCAGCAAAGCACTGGCTAGTAGAATTGAAAAAGTGACACCTTATATAATACATCCAGATCAAACGGGTTTCATTAAAGGCAGACAGTCCACTAACAACATGAGGAGACTAATTGGCGTAATAGACTACTGCAACATTCAAAATAAGGAAGCCATAATCATCTCATTGGACGCAGAAAAGGCTTTTGACAGGGTCAACTGGAAATTTCTAATGGCAACCTTACTAAAATTTGGATTTCGCGAGAACTTCGTAACCTGGATTAAAATTTTATACAGTTCACCTAAAGCCTGCGTAAAAACGAATGATCAAATCTCCCCAAGCTTCACTCTCAGAAGGGGCACTAGGCAAGGTTGTCCACTTTCTCCATCACTATTTGCTATATTTATTGAACCATTGGCAGCAGCAATTCGGAACAATAATAATATCAAAGGTATTCAAACAGCAAGTATAACCCATAAAATTAGTCTTTATGCAGATGATGTATTACTTTTTCTTCAAAATACACAGGGTTCCCTCACAGAGACGATAAGACTCATAGATAAGTTCTCCTCCATTTCAGATTACTCTATTAATTGGAATAAGTCGACTACTCTTCCAATATCTTGTGACTTCCAGTCCAATCCAACTATCCCACTTCAATCTGGGAACATTAGATATCTGGGTATTAACATTTCTGCCAAGCTGTCAGATCTGATGCGATTAAATTATAGTCCGCTGCTTAAAAAGATAGAAGATGACCTTGCACGGTGGAACAATCTACCCACATCACTTCTGGGAAGAGTAGCAACAGTCAAAATGATGATCTTACCAAAAATTAACTACACGTTCTCAATGGTTCCGAGTCAACCTCCGCGGACTTGGTTTAATTCACTGGACTCCTTAATCTCAAAATATCTATGGAAATCTAAACCACCACGAATAAGTTTAAAAACTTTACAGAAACCCAAAAACTGTGGGGGTTTGGAGCTTCCCAATTTCTACAACTACTTTCTTGCCAATAGATTGATATATGTCCTAAAATGGACTACACAAAATAACTTAGACCTTAACTGGCTGGATATTGAGCAAACGTTCTGTAATGATATTCGAGTCCAGGACCTGCCATTTATCAGTCATATACTTAAACGACAATGTTGTTTTAAGAGCATCAACATCAGCACATCACTGACAGCCTGGTGGGAATTTCTTAAAATGAACCAAACCTCACTGGTCCCATGCAAACTGACACCCATCTGGAACAACCCTGACATCTTGTTAAATAAAAAAATGATAAACTTCCTGGCTTGGCATAATAAAGGAATCAAGCGCCTCGAACATAATCCAAGACAATCGCATGATATCATTTGACAAAATAGCAGAAACTTATAGCATTGAGAAAAACAAATACTTAGAATATCTTCAGCTTAAATCAATAATACATAATAGATGGTGCCGTAAGCAATTAGAGCTGGAGCTTTCACCTAAAATAGCAAACTTCTTAATAACACCAACTAAAAAACTACTGTCTAGGATTTACGTGCATCTAGCAGAATCTGATATAACGCTCTCACTCCCTACCCACAAATGGGAAAGGGATTTACTCATCAATCCAGACACTAACTTCTGGAGGCAAATTTGCTTGAATACCTTCCGAATGAATCAGAACTCCAACCTGCAGCTATTACAGTACAACATTTTACACAGAACACACTACACAGGGCAGAGGATGTTCCAGATGGGTATCAGAGATACTGACATATGCCTAACTTGTAAAAAGGACGCACCAGATAATTACCTGCATGCTTTCTGGTACTGCACACCGGTCAACGAATTCTGGCAAAGGATTTGTGAAGACTTATCGACACACCTAGGGCATCCCATCCCACCCTCCCCCTCACTCTGCCTGCTTGGGGACCTCACTAACACTAATATAGACACGAATAAATCATGCATGCTTCTTACAGTACTAACCATTGCCAAGAAAACAATCCTTCTGAACTGGAAGTCAAAAGAGAATTTAAATATAAATCTGTTCAAAAATCTACTCTGGGATTATGTTTCCATGGAGAGGTCATCTGCCTGTAAGAAAAATCAATTGATCGATTTTGAAGATATTTGGGCTCCAATAATTAACTTTTTAATGTAATGTTGTCGAGGGTGGTGGGGCATTACCATCACTGTCCCGGGTTGGGGGCTGGGGGCGGAGGGACAGGGTTGTTGTGGTCCTCTGGGGTTTCTCTTGGCTGAGGGCACGTGGTCAATGTCTCTGGGTGGCCGCTGGCCTGGCCTGTTGGGGGCGGTGCGGGGGGTTGGGGGTTCTGCCCCCCTGGGGTGGGTGGCGCGCTGAGGGTGTGATCGGGGGGTGGGGCCTCTGGGTTCCGCCTGTGCCGCTGCGCTGGGGTGGGTGGGTTTGGGGCCGTGGGCTCTATCTGCTGGGGCCGCTGCTCCGGCTCCCGGGCGGGTGGTCGCCCGCATGCTGGGGGTGCCTGGTCTGCCCGGGCCCGTTGCCTGGTGGGGCGGGTCGTTGTCTGCCGTTGGCGATTCCGGCGCGGGGCCCTCGGGCGCTGTGGGGTGGTTGGGGGGGGGGGCGGTGGGGGGAGCCTCTGCCTCGCCTGGGGGGGGGCTTGGGGTGGCCGGGGGGCGGGGGTCATCCCGCCTAGCCGGACCGGCTCCCCGTTTGCTGGGGGGTCTGGAGTTGTCCCGTCCTTGGCTGCTAGCCGGGGTCTCATCGGGCGTGGTGTGGTGGGTCTCTCCCGGTCTGCGCCTGGGGGGGGTCCCTGCTGCCGGGCTGCCTGTGGCGCCCCTGAACACCTCGGTTGGCCGTCCCTGCCGGCTGTGCGGGGTCAGGGATGGGGACTAATCGGGGCCAATCGGGGATCTGGCCCCGGTGCCGGGGGGGGGCCCACTCCTGGCACGCCCTTATTGCTCCCCTGGGCCCAACACCACATTTCACACAACACTAGGGCCTTGAGGGGCGGTGGGGAGGTGCGCTGAGACACTGCTCCTCAAATTTTACTTGCATGTTAGACATCACATGACACTAGGGCTGAGGAGGTGGGTTGAGGCAGGTGGGGCTCTGCCGTCTGACAGCGGTGGGGTGCCCGTGCCTCAACTGCTCGCCCACTTTTTGCACCTTAGTGATATACACAGTCCATATTACATTAGGGCCTTGGGGGTGCGGGGAGGGGGATGGGGGACTCTGCCATCTGCCAGTGGTGGGGCCCTCATACCCGAACTGCACCCACTAATTTTAATGCATTGTAGATATAAACACACGATTTACGCTAATTAAATAAGGCAGCATTTTTGCACTCACTTATCTTGGGGTATATTTAAACTGATTTTTTTTTTTAAGAAAAGTATACCCAAATTTAGGAAATAAATTATTTTAAATAAATGAAGCTGAAGTTCACCCACGCTGTAAACCCTGCTAGGTTGAGTTTACTCAAATCAGAGGAAATTAGTTGCCTCAAATGATTTAAGTTTAAAAGCTCAGTTTTTCAAGTTGCTTGAACTTGAATGTGTTATTAAACACTCTAAATGATTTAAGCAGATTTAGCTTAAGTTGTAACTTTTCATGTGGAATGAACTGCAATGTCTCTGAATTAATTTAATTAATACTCATTAAGGTCAGTTCATTTATAATTCCTAATTTCAGGAGCCAGTTAATAAATCTATTTCATTTTCAAATATTTCTCCTATGATACGTAATACCTGTTTACAATAATTCCGGGGGGAGGCATTTCCAGTAAAGCAGTGCTCACTGACACAGATTATAAAGCTTGTTAGACTACGCAACATTATTTAGCAGAGCTGAGAGAAGGTGAGAGCTCCCCTAGTGGCTGCAGAAGTGCATTTCCCTAGAGCAGATATAATGGGTGGCAGCCTCATTGCTTTTTAATCACAACTTGGGATTGAACAACAAATTTAATTATTTTGCTCATTTAATATTTCACTTTTAATTAGGCTTAATTTTTGGATATCCATCTTTACATAATATTTAGAATCCCACCGCAGTTGAGAATGGAATGCCACAGATATTAGTCTCTACCACATATCATTGCTTGTTCCGTTTCAGGATTCCTTTGGTTGTTTAAACTGATTGCTCTGTATCAGTTGGCTTTGTGTATTTAGAGATGTATAACTGCTAAAGAGTCCTGAGAAACTGATGGTTTAAATACCAGGATTAGAATAAGCAGGATTTAATGTGTGTCCTTATGGTGGGGATGTTAGAAGTCATTGAGGTTTTTTTATTCTATGTACATCCAGTCTTAGTCTCCCAGCCAAAATCACTCCATGGAGCACAAACCAACACATCCCACCAAGATCCATTTTAGCTGTGGTAGTCACAATATATTTGGGGTTTTATGTGCTTGTCCTACTCAACATCATGACAATGAATTAAAAATCTACGAAATCATTGGCAGTACTATGTCATGCTATGCAAATATACATCCAACACTATTGGTCTACAGGGAAGTGGGCAGTTCCAGGACCCACACAGCAAAGAATATCACTGTTCAGGCTCTTTTCTGCAAATATAAGGCTACAAGGCCAAGTGTGGGTAATCAAAGTGGCCTTACATTAACAAATACATCACCCCAAAAAAAGCATTACATGAGCAATCACAGCTGCTCCATTTTTTTTTTATCTCAACAGAGAACATCTTGCAAGGTCAGTATTTGGCAGAGTTTCCTTCATGACGGTGGGCGAAATATACCACAGCTGCAGAACAGCCCAGCCTTGGCAGAATAGCCACATTAATTAGCTCTTGAACAAAGACCTTTACTCCCAAAGGGACAGAAAACTGTATCAAGTCATACTGGCAAAGACCCTTGTTTCAAGCCTGGTACCACTTTGCGTTGGATGCTGAAGAAGGCCCTTTAAATACATTAGGTATGTTATTTGCTAAACTTGGCTTTACTTTACTCATGAAAAATAATACCCCAATTTACCCAAACGAGTGAGTACAAATATTGATTTGAAATATTAATTAATGTTAATATTCAAATTAATTAATATTAATATTGAAATATTAATTGATTTGAGTAAATCTTATAGGATGGTACTGTGACAGTAGGTATATTATAGCTTTATTTATTTAAAATGTCTCCTAGAATTGGGTATACTTTACTTAAAAAGGGTTTAAAGTCAACCCAAAAAAGTGAGTGCAAATTGTTACATCATTCAATCTGAGTAAATTCTACAGTTTATTTTTTTGCAGTTCATGTACAGAATTACAGTACATTACAGTATTTTATCGGCAAGTTTCTCATAAATATTGCCCAGAAAGCATTTTTTCTACAGTATTGTACTATTTTATTGATAAACATCATGTTACTGTAATAACTTCACTGTTTATTACAGCAGGGGTGCAGATTGAACCCATGACCCTGGAGGTGTGAGGCTATAGTAGGAGCAACGGGCCACTATTCATACTGTGAGAAATTATGTATTTTTAATCATACATTGTAACTGATATGTCGTTACACTGCTTGTGTATGCTTTGCACCTTGCTTTTCTCCCATACTTGTGTTTCTTGTTCTCCACACCTTGTGAGCTTCAACATGACAGTTCAAATTGCAAATAATTGCAAATAATTGATTGTTTTTCATAAGGCCCCAGGTTAGTTAGGTCCAGTCTCCTGGAAAATCACTAGAATGTGTCCTTGGCTTTGGAAGCTAAGAGCATCTTATTTTCAGGGAGAGCCCTGTAATATTTATTTTAATAAATTATTTTTATTGATAAACCTTCATACTGATAATGCTCTTGTAGTGGTCCTAAAAGAAAACATGACTGAAGATATTATGTTTGTTTTATCAATTTCAGTACAGACACATTTCACGATTCAGTAACCTGACTTGTCCAATAGATGGCAGTGTAGTACTTCGACTAAGACGTGCTACGGAAATTGCCGGTAAAAACGGAAAGCTCGTTTTCCATTTTAAACGTTTGTCTGACTGAAATGACCACATGTTGTACATATGTAATCGTACTATACATCTAACCTTCAGCGTTGTATTACCTACTTTAATTATCTGCAGCAATAAAATATGTACGCGTAATTGGACAGCTGCAAGTTAAGCAATCTGTCTGATTTTACATTATGGCATGGACGGATGAATGCAGGAGAGACCTGTGAATAAGCTGAAAGTATACATAAAATATGATAAAATAATAAATATTTTTAAACATTTAACTGGATAACGAGAGCTTCACAGTACTT
Source organism: Paramormyrops kingsleyae (assembly GCF_048594095.1). Lineage (NCBI taxonomy): Eukaryota > Metazoa > Chordata > Actinopteri > Osteoglossiformes > Mormyridae > Paramormyrops > Paramormyrops kingsleyae. The sequence goes on from NW_027326077.1 coordinate 33,101, forward strand.
ATATAACCCTGCACAATTTCGAATATCATCACAGCTCCCTGAAAATTAACAGCTATCATTATAGTACAAATAAGCAGTTATCCAGACATCCCGAGTCTCCCGGAAGTTCCGGGAGTCTCCTCTTGGCAAATTCAATAAAATATCCCTGAAAGAAGACGCGCGCGCATGACGGAATGAGCGAGAGAGAGAGAGAGCGAGAGAGAGAACGTGCATATGTGTGGATCCCTGCGTGTGTGCCTGTAGCCCGTGCTAGACAGACAGCATCCCGATTGGTTTACTTAGCAAAATAAGCCAATCAAATTTCAATGCGTGCGGGGTTTTATTTAACTTCTCGAGGACCGAAGTTATCAGTTCAGTGGAGCATAATGACAGAGGGAGAGTGCCCCAAAAAACGAAAATATAAAACGCATTTCAATTCAGACTACACAAAAGTGTATCCTTGTCTAATAAGGATGAAAATAATGACAATGTTCCGCGCGCTGTACTGTTTGCAACAGTGATTTCAGCATTGCCCATGACGGTTTAAACGATTGTAAAAGGCATGTTGAGGTGAGTTTAACAAGTGTCATTTCATGTGCTGTATTATTCAGGTCTACACTAGTTAGACAGTTGGTTAGTTGCTAATGCTGTCATGAAAGACTCCTTGAAGACTTTTGTAAAGTAGCAATGGAATATAATTAAGGAATTTGCAGAAATGGTAAAGTAATCTACTTTTATTATTTGTCAAAATACATAATATTGACCTTCGTAATTTAGTGCGCTGACCAGAGGAAATTAATGAACAAATTAAACTGTGAAATCAAGTTTGTTGAAGTTATCTCCCTCCTTGTCGGGGGGTTGGGGGCACCTTCCTGAATTGAGTTTTTGCAGGTTGGGATGTCTGAATTATCCCACTTTAGGGAAGGGAGGGGGTGCTGGCTGTGAAAGTTGGGGGGCGGTGGCAGACGATCCGTAGCCGCGCCCAACATACAATCCGTAGGCTCCTGGCCACTTCCCTGCGTTTGATTGCTTTTATTTCTGTGTGGACAGATTTCCGGGATGCTGCACATCGTTCGGGGGTGTGAGTGAGCTGTGGTGCATTTGCGGGAGTCTTCCGGGAGAGGTGTGATGTCTACATAAGATTATGTTTTAAAATGCGATCCAGTTGTTTAAATGTTCTGCCACTACACATTTCTATGCAGGACATAATTCATGGACTCAGACAGAGCAGTAGCACCAAAATTTATTGGTTATTTTAAGAAAGCAAGATAAATTACTGCGCATATGATACAGTAAAATGAGGTCAGTAAGAGCTTTTTTTAACGTTAGTACTGCTAAATCTCACTATTGCGGCACGCGTCAGTCAGACGTAAACACGCGAGAGTATGACAGACTGCGGTCAACGACGTTGTGTGGCGCGAGCGGCAGGTGGCTGTTAACGACCAGAGTCCGCGCCCTTTTACTAAGGGAGATGTCCGACGTTTGAGCTCCGGCAAACAAAACCAAAGCCGGATTTATTTTGATAATTTCTGCTTAGACTTTATTAAACTAATACATGTATGTTTCGTGGTAATTTATGTACTTATCGATGTAGCTGAGTTTCGATAATTTAGAAGTTTCTTGCGAATTTTTAGCTGTTTAGCTAGTTCTTGCTAGTTGGTACTAGCATTGCGTTGTGTTTTCGTTGGTGTGCCTCTGGGTTTTTTGTGTCTATTGATCTATTAATTACTACAGGGAAAATTTACATCGTGTTTGATAGTGAGTGAGAAATACCTCTGTTAATATTTCGGTAAACTATTTTTCCGATTGTGTGATTTCCATACATGTATATAGGCGTCACTTGGTTTACCATAACTTGGTGTTAACTACAGATCTGATTAGGGATTCTGAAATTGCCCTGGTGTGCAGCACATGTCACACTGTTCTGATTACTGGTTGTATTAACAACATATCACATTATATGTAAGTCACAGTATTTTGTGTGTCAGGTATAGAAATAATAATAATTTTTGGATAAATTCAGTTAAACTAATTGAGAGTTAGCTGTGATAAGCTGCCCTACACACAAACGCTCTGACCCCAGAGGTAAGCTGACATGTACCCAAACACCATCATCACAGAGTTAAGCTGTCATTTACTCAAATGCCCTAATTCCAAAGGTAAAGCTCTGATCGAACCAACTGCATCCAACCAAGCGCCTTGACCCAGGAGTTAAGATGACATAAACCCAAACACCCTGATAATAGAGGTAAGCTTTCATCCACTCAGATGCCTTGATCCCAGAGGTAAGCTGCCATCCACCAAACGCCCTGGCCCTAGAGGTAAGCTCCCAAACATGCAACCGGCCCAACCACAGAGGTAAGCTGCTGTCCCTCCAAGCACCCTGATCCCAGAGGCAAGCTGCGGTCTACCCAAACACGCAGGCCCCTGAGGTAAGCTCACATCCACTGAAATTCCCTAACCCCAGTGGCAAGCTGCCATCCGCCCAAACGCTCTGATCTCAGAGGTAAGCTGACATTCACCCAAACCTCCAGACCCCAGAAGGAAGCTGCCATCCACCTAAACGACTTACCCCCAGAGGTAAGTTGACATCCATCCAACTACCTTGATCCTAGGCGTAAGCTGCCCCGGTACGTCTAGGTGGTGACACTCCATCCTACAGGGTTGACATGATGCACTTTCCTGAAGCACACAGAGGACACTTCGGGTTTTAGGTAAGTGTGCTTTGTTTTTCTCTGTGTGTGTTTTATTTGGTATGGATTTTATTTAATGGCATTTACAGATTTTACTGAGCACTGTTTTGGTTGATCACTGTTAGCACTTATTCATCAATATTAACATTTATTAACATTTTGTTTGATCTGTTGTGCTGTTTATTGTGTGATTGACCTATTTTATTCCCAAGGTTACTGATTTTATGTGTTTTGGGAAGGTGTATGATACTGTTTTAGCCCGACCCTTGTGCAGAGGTTGGAAGTCTGCGGATGTGTTCCTTTTTAAAGGTCTTAACTTTTTACAGGGTTCCCGCGGGGTCTTAAAAAGTAAAAAATTCAGAAAGTTAAATTTAAGGCCTTAAAATGCCCAGATTTTCATCCTCGGTCTTAAATTTAATTTACCCAAGTCTTAAAATTCTTACCTCCATTCATTCCCAATAAGCATTGTCCGCAGAAAATAAAATAGTAAAATGCTGTAAAACTAATCTGTTGGTTGTGTTTTCTGGTCTGCACCAGTGTCTGCGTGGTAATAAAACTACAAATCCCATTGCGTGATCACTGCGGCTAGGCAAGCACACAGTTTGAGAAGGGTCTGGCTGCAGAACGTGCACTTTCAGCCACTGACGTCAGGTGCACGCTCAGCCACAACAGGAAGTGCAGGGGAATCAAGCGCTAACTTAGTCCGTGAGGCTAATGTGAACGGTATGTTGTTTTATTATTTGTATTACTGAATGATATAGTTACAAGTTTATTTCATGCCATAAATTATTGCAATGTAAATGTTTTGATGTACAGTAGTGCGTTAGTAACTTTTTTCTCTGACTGGAGTGAATTTTTTCAGTTAAAAGGCAACTACAGTACTAGCCAGTTGGCTCACGTTATCTTATCATAAAATAAACACATTTCTACTTTTACAGAGCTTATCCTGGAGTTACCTTGTGAATGTCTTAGTTTCCAGCATATAGTTTTTAGTTGTTCGTGTGGTCTTGAGGTGAACGTTTCTCGGTCTCCTTATGGTAGGGCAAGGCAAGTTTTTATTATCATACACAGGGGTTATTTAAAGTGCTTTATAAAAACAAGATTTTAAAAAGTTAAACCAAGACAAAAAAGCAAAATAGAGATGAAAAAAAAACTTATTTGAATTTGAATTTATTTTGAAAATCTAAAAAATCTGATTAAAAGTGCAGTATATCCTGCCCCGCTCATTCGCTCCTCCCATGTGCCACGCCCCCTCGTTAACCCTGTGTAGATTCCCCGTGTTTATCAGCTGTTTCCAATTGTTTTCATTATCGCTGATGGGACTGGAGCGTAACTTCTGCGATAGGCGGGGGATCACTATATATTTTAAGGCTTAAACTATAAAAAAGTTTATGTATATGGTCTTTCTATATCGCGAATTTTCACCTATGGCTGATGGGTCTGGATCCCCCCACCTAAGTTACATTCCAGACCCATCAGCGATAGATGAAAATCCGCAATATAGAAAGACCATATACATAAACTTTTTTATAGTTTAAGCCTTACAATACCACTCCCACATGCTTTAAACACATGTGAACATATTAAAACGCACTTTGTAAACACATATGATATGTGGATGTTGGGCTAAGGATATGAGTGACATAAAATATGAGAATTTCTGGTATCATTCGAATGTTTCTTGTAATGCATCGTGTTGGTCTTAAATTTTACTCATAATGGTCTTAAAAGGTCTTAAAAGGGCCTTAAATTTAACTTTCTGATACCTGCAAGAACCCTGTTTTTAATAGCATGCATATAAGGTGACATTTTAATTGTTTTATTGGCCATATAATTGTAATTAGATATTAATGGTGCATAATTAAGGGTCCAAAGCATGTAGTGCTATGGAACCTTATCGCAGATTCCAGCAATGGGTATACTGTGGACTTTTCAGTATACACTGGAAAGAACAACTTCCCCACTGGCCAGGGACTTATGACTCTGTCATGTCACTGACCGATAGATGTTTTTTGGGGTCCGGGTACCATGTATATATGGACAACTTCTACACAAGTCCAAAACTTTTCAAGGACTTGTATGCATCTAAGTTTGGAACTTATAGAGAGTTTAGGAAGGACTGTCCACGTAGTGCCATCAATGCACTAACAAAGAAGTCGCCCAGAGGGATGTACCGCTGGATAAGGGACGGGCCTCTTCTCTTTGTGAAGTGGAAGGACACGAGAGAGGTGTCCGTCTGCTCCACCATCCATAACGCCTATGCTGGGGATACGGTACGAAGGAAAGTTAAATCCAAGCAGGGTGTCTGGATCACCGAGTCATTTCCATGCCCCTCACCGGTGACGGAGTACAACAAGTACATGGGAGGTGTGGATTTGTCGGACCAGCTGATCCAGTACTACACGACACAGCACAAGAGAATGAAGTGGTACAGGAAACTTTTTCTTCACTTCTTGGACATTTCCGCGACTAACGCCTACATTATCCACAGAGAGATCATGCAACAGGACAGCATGACCCACAAGGCGTTCATGGAGGAGCTCACCGCACAGCTGTGTGGGTGACACTGAATGTCCCCACAAAGATGAGTGGTGTTCATGTGCCAGTTCTTGGGGCTGAGCTGAGCACTGACGGCAGGATGAAGGCTACCTCAGGGCGAAAGACTTGTATGAATTGCAGGATGCATGGTGGGAACAAAACAAAAACCCCATGGAAATGCGTAGCTTGTGATGTCCAGCTTTGCCTTCAACCAAACAGAAACTGTTTCGAGGCTTGGCATGCGAATCAGGACTAAAAATTTGTTATATTGACAGGGCTAGACATAAGGATTTAGGAGGGCACAGCCACTTTGGCCTTGGCTATTCATATTTTTTCTAGGGCACAAGGCCATTAAGCCTGGGCACAAGGCCAAAATCTGGAGTAAAAATGTTTTTTTCATTTATTTAAATTTCATAGGACACCTCGGGCCTTGTGGAGAAATTTTATTTTCATAAAGGATGCATTTCTTTTATTTTCAAAAAAGCAGAAACTTTCCAAAAAGGCATTGGGCCAATACTGAGTCACTAATTACCAATTACTGTAATTACCAAGTTTAGACAACCTACGCAATACGACCTTCGATTTGAGACAGAATATATATATATATATATATATATATATATATATAGATATATATATATCGATATATATAGCTTTATTTAAAAAAACAAAATCCAACAATAAAGGAGCCGTCAATATTTTTGTATTTGCTCAGAACACCCGTATTCTTTTAGTGTACATGACAATTGACTTGACGTTCGTTTTTTGCACACTGCACGCTACCAGTCCTATATCCTCCCAGCAGAGCTTGGTACTTCTCTGAGTCAAATCTGCTCTGCCTCGGCAAATGTTTTTTTACAACACCATCTGACACTTACCTGAACAAAGTAGATAATTTGCAACATTTTGCGGCAGTAGCCGCGAGTTCAGCTTGCTTTCTTTTACGTTCTCGATCTTTGCGAGGCATGGTGACAGCATAAGCAGCAGACGACAACTACACGATGATTACCGAAGAGGACACCTATCTGTTATTCGGAAACCGTCGGATGGCTTTTCCAATCAAAAACGTAACCCCCAATGATGCACCATTGTCATTGCTGTGGCTCCATAGTAGGCTGGACGATACATACCGTACCAGCCAATCATGCGATGAACACATGATCGTATTAGTCCAGAATTCATTGCGGTTCATTCAGTAGTTGGGAATTACGAGATGTGCGGGTCGACCTCGTTTCTCGTATCGAAGGTTGGGTTCGGGTTCAGTACAGATGCATCGATTGTTGACGAGGTAAAGTGGACCGTGTCGTGCGCAAGTCTTTTGTGTAATGAACGTTACTTTCGGTAAAAAGGGGGGCATACGGCCAGACAAACATTAAAGGCAGGCCAATCTTGGCCGTAAGGTACTTCAATTTTGAGGAGGCGTGCGGCCAATTTTGAAAGGCACGACGGCCATTGGCCGCGGTGCCGCGGCTTATGTCTAGCCCTGTATTGATTTGTGAATGAACTGTCGCAAATAAACATTATTCATGCACCCATTTATTTTGTGATTTGCTTATTTTGTGTTGTACATTTATTCACTTATGTTGTGACATTCTATCTATCAATAAACTGATTTTGTTTTTAAAAAAAAGGATTTTTTTGTTGCTACTTCTCTTGCATATCAAACTACCTTTCCAAAGTGATGGGTGTGGGGTGCAGTGACATTCCAGACTGACGGGCCATTGACAGTATGCAAACTACTAGAGGTGTGGGAACGCCTATCACATCAATATTCTTTGTGCTGGCCACTGACTTTCAGAAAAAGAGTGTCACTCCAAAGTTCTAACACTTTAGTAATCAAACCACATAAAATTTCAGAATGTCTCTTTCACCTGTGTGTAACCAACCCCTGTGTCTATAAGCTTCAGAGCTCAAAAGTCTTACCTAGAAATGTCTATAATGTGATTTTTTATAATTTATCAGCATGTCTGAAAATAGGTTTCTGAAAAGCATATGTTTAAAGTTGATTTTAACAAAAAATAAAATAACATTATGAGTGGTCTCAGATCATTGGTGCTGAGTTTGTGCTGAATAAAAGCACATGCAACACTTTGGGATAAATGTTTTTTAGATAGGTGAAATATTTAAAAATGTCAAGGCATGTCAGACTACCCCGAAAGTGGAAAAGAGGCCTCAGACCCCTGGGGGTTAATCTCCTAGGATTTTCACCCAACCTACATAAATCTGGTGTCATTCAAATCAGGAGACAGTCCTTTTAAAGATTTAGAAAAAAAACTTAAACTTTTGGTAAGATATGGCTACCAGCCACACCCTGACTGTACTGCTGCCTCGCCCATTTCAATCAGACAGCTATATCTCAGGCATGCTTCAGCCAATCATTTCCAGATTTGTCTCATTAATGTAGGGCTGTACCCCAGAGAAATTTCGTGTCGATCGGTCAAACGGGAGCACTACCGCCACTGTTTATTTATGTCTAAGACCCACCTAGGCCAATTCAGCTAAAACGAGTTACCAGATCAGGTAGGAAGGTGTCTACCGATCTCACCTATCTTACCCACAGCAGCAAGAGGCTCAGTGGGCTAAGCCTGTGTGCCTGTAATCAGAGGGTCGCTTTGGTGGGTACTTGAGCTAGGCAGCCCAATGTGCACAGCATACTCTCCGTAAAGCAAGCTGGGGAGACGTAAAGGCGTTTTCCCCACGAAGCTTCTATTATTATTCAACCAGACATTCAGACGGCCTCAGGCACTCCACCGGATGGTTTTTCATTCTGTCCGACATCTACTGACCTGTTACGCCTACACTAAAACCATCTCCATCCTAATTTCTACCTACTACTCAGACCATCTCACCCAAACCAGTCCTGCTCTGTCCTACATCTCCTATCCCGTTCACCCTACGCTCAATCTCCATCGTAATTCTAATCGAATCTAATTCTGTCTGACTTTCTACTACCCTGGCTGCCAGTTCTCTGCCGTTATTCCTCTATTACTTGTCCTACATGTCCTACCTGTCCGATCATCCTAAGCTTTGGACACTTCCATCATTGCAGTTACTAGTTGTATTTGCTGGTCTTATTGCCCTTTTCCT
>NW_027326077.1:41497-77659 GCF_048594095.1 Paramormyrops kingsleyae
AGTGGCTCCACGTCATAGAACATCCGGCGAAGCTCTTCCTCCAAGCGGCTGCATGCAGCCAACATCCTCTTGTAGCCCTCTTCCGTAGTGCAAGTCACATAGAAGAAGGCCGAAGACTGGTTGCGCTGCACACAGATGATGTCTTCCATGGTGAGTCCCAGGAGGCCGAAGAGCACCTCCCGGATGAAGCTCAGTCTCTCCGGGAAACTCTCCGGTTCCTCCTGGTGAGTCCACTTGAAGGCTGCTGTATGCCGGATGACTACGACGGTCCTGTGTGGGCTCCCGGACATCCTGGCGATGGTGGGCAAGAGAGTCCTCGGGAGCCGGGCAGGGAGTCGACGTGTCCTAGCTGGGTGCCTAAACTAATAAAAACTGGAAATAAAACCCCAAGCTCACCCTGCGGGAACGGCGGTCAAGCCACCCGAACCTGCACGTTAGGCTTGCAAGGGCTACCCAAAATAAAAAACACGCTAAAAAGAGACAACAGCTAACCCCGTGGCAGCGGCGGTCAAGCCACCTGCTGGTCACGCATTAGGTTCGCTGTTGCCTCCTCTAAAAAACCTGGCAGTAAAAAATCCCTCCAAAAAGCGCTGATAAGAACAGATTTTTTTTCCCAATACTTTATTATACAGTTCTGCACAACAATTAAAATCACACAAATATACAAAGCATATAAACATCAATTTGCACTGTCATCAAGACATAATAAAACAGCCTTTTTGGTTCACAAATACAGATCCATAAATACTTTATAAAAGGCTAAAACATTCTCAACACAGTGCTACTTATATATGCTATACAAAACAAACCATTATTAAAACAATATTAAACAAAACATCTCCAGAACTGCAATAAAACACAAAACTATAAAACCACCAAAAAATGTCATTACAATATCAATTAAAACACAATTACAATTAAATGGCCATTTACACAAATAAAATGCCACCTTAAATGCCAGCTATTAAAACCTAAAACCATTAAAGGAGGAACACACCCGGCGACCTCCAACCTCTACACCAGGGTCAGGTTGGGACAGGGTCATACATTTCCACACACGTAAAATCAGCACCTCTGGAATAAAAACAAGGTCAATCATTTAAAAAGCAGCACAACAAACCAGAGTAAAATGTTAATAAATACAGTTATTGTTAATATGAATAAATAGGTGCTAAAAATGATCAACCAAAAACCGTGCTCAATTAATTATGCACATGCTGTTAGATAAAACCATTTTGAATACAACACACGCAAAAAAAAAACAAAGCACACTCACCTAAAACCCGAAGTATCTCCAGTGTGCTTCAGAAAGGTGTGTCACATCAAACCCTGTAGAATGGAGCGTCACCACCTAAACGAAACGGGGCTAAAGCCAAAAGAGGCCCTTCCACCTCTCCTTGGCCTCGTGATAGCCCCGCTGGATGACGTCAGTCTCCATCCTGAAACCCAAGTCGGCCCGGATTTTACGGAATACCCCTTGTGCCTCCAGATGAACCCCTCTGCGGATGAGCGCGGTCCTAGCATTCCACAGCTCTCGCTTGGTAATGCTGACCAGCAGCCACATCCAGGGGCCGAAGGGGTTATGGAGCTTGGGGTCCCACCCCTTCAACACCTTGTCGTAGGTCAGACCGGGCTGCGGGTCCACACGTCCACACAGGCCCGCTACCAACCCCCAAACTCTCTGTGCATGCCCACAGTCCCAAAACACGTGCCTGATGGTCTCATCCTCGCTGCACTCGGGCCTGGGGCAGCGGGGGTGTCTGGTCAGCTTATGCCTATGTAAGACGTCCCTGACTGGCAGCTTACCATGAAGGCACTGCCAGTTCAGGTCCTGCAGCCTATGATCCAAACCCTTAGGCTGGATTCTCGCCCATGTGCCTTCCTCCAGGCCCAGCATGGCCCGAGTATCCCTATGACCAAGCAAAGCCCTATAAAGCGCTCTATGCTTGGTCAAGGCCTCTGTCTTGACACCTGCCGGAAAAGACTTACTCCACTTGACAGCGTGGCTGTAGTGGGCCGGCAGGGTCTCAGCCTTGGGGCCGAGGTTGGTCCACGACGCCACCAGACGTCTCATGGGGAGAGCCAGCCACAGACGCACAAAGTGCTGATGGGGGTGCTCGAGGGGAGCTGCCAGGCGCGTGCAGAGCTGCGAGAAGAACAGGCAGTCAAGCTTGAGAGGAAAGTCAATAACATCCCTCCCCCCACTGTCCTTTCCGAGATACATCACTTCCCTACGCACGTACTCGTACCTGCCCCCCCAGACGAGGTTGAAAACGTCCTTCGTCAGGCCTCTGCGCATGAAGCGGGGCAAAGGGTACACATGTGCAAGGTAGAGCAGGGTGGGAAGAATATCCACTTTTAAGGCTAAAACCTTACCTTGGAAGGACAGGGACCTGGACTTCCACAGTCCGATCTTCCGCCTGGCGATCGCCAACCGCTCCTCCCAGTTCAAACGGGCGGCACCATCCGAAAGGAAGTTGACCCCCAACACTTTGAGAGGTCCGTCACAGAGGGTGAGACCACCTGCGACGTCCTCCCTCGCCTTCCAGCTGCCGAAATACTTGGCCACCGACTTACTGAGGTTGAGCGTCGCGCCGGAGGCCCTACCGAACGCATGAACAAGGCTCATGGCATGACCGAGAGACTGATCCGAGCAGACGAAAAGGGTGGTGTCGTCTGCATACTGGGTCAGTTTAACAGTTTTCCCCCGACTTCCTGGGATAAGAAGGCCATCGACCCCGGGGTGGGCGCGAATGGCGCACGCCAGCGGCTCTATATAGAGCGCGTAGAGGAGGGGGGAGAGGGGACATCCCTGCCTCACTCCACTCACCTGGGGCACCAAGTCACTCAGGAAGCCATTGATAACAACATGGCTTCCAACTTCATTATACAAAGTGTGTAACCACCCCAGATAATTGGGTCCAAAGCCAAACTTACCCAATACTTGAAACAGGAAGCGGTGATCTACCCGGTCAAAGGCTTTCTCCTGGTCCAAGCTGACCAGCAGGAGAGGGAGGTTCCTGTCCTCCACCCAGGCGATGGCGTCGCGGATGAGATGGAGGTTCCACGTCGCCGATCGACCCGGTACTCCACACGTCTGATCGCTGTGAACCAGATGAGCCATGGCCTTCTTCAGGCGTTCGGTAAGGGTCTTTGCGATGAGCTTTGTGTCTACACAAAGCATGGTCAGGGGCCTCCAGTTGCCAAGGTCGGCACGATCACCCTTCTTGTGCAACAGGGAAAGAACCCCTGACCTCATGCTCCTAGTGAGCAAACCCCGGCGCTGAACATCCTCTACAACCTGCAGTAATTCCGGCCCGAGGACATCCCAAAAGGTGGAATAAAATTCCACCGGGAGTCCGTCAAGGCCCGGTACCTTGCGGCGGTTCATCCTGCCAAGCACTGCGGTCAGCTCGGCCAAGGTGATGGGGGCTTCTAAGCCGTCCCGAATGTCACTGGGAAGACAAGGTGAGATATTATCTAGGAACCGCTCCCCTGCAACCGGGTCCGTGTCCCTAACCTTAAAAAGATTAAAATAGAACAGTTTAGCAACCTCCAGCATGTCTGATGTTGTCGTTGCCGTGTCGCCGTTTGAGGCACGGAGAGAGACAAAGCTCTTCTCCTCCCGGGCTTCCCTGGCTCTCTGGAAAAAAAAGGCGTTGCACTTTTCATTGTTTTCCCACAGGCACATTTTGTCGCGGAGCATTAGGGCCGAGGCAGCCTGTTCATGCAGGCGCCTCAGCTCACCCTTTATGCCAAGCAGTCGCTCGTGGTCGATGGCGCCCCCGTTGTTGTGAGCGGCGTATTCATCCCGCAACCTTCTCTCCAGCTGCAGAATGGAGAATTTCTTCTTCATCCTGCGCTGCTTGCTGTACTGCATGGAGAAGGTTCGGATCCTATCCTTCACACTCTCCCACCATTCAGCCACGGAGGGGAAGGTAGGCTTGTCCTTCTGCCACTCGGAGAAGTGATCTAAAAAAAGGTGTCTAAAATCGCTCTCCTCCAGGATCTGCAGGTTCATTTTCCAATAGCCGCCCCCACATTCAGGGGCGTCTATGGAAACAGTGGCCTCCACTGCCAAGTGGTCAGTGGGCCACTGTGGGGAGAGGGACACCTTTTTAAAAACAACGGGGGGTGAAGCTAAAATGTAGTCGATGCGACTGCTGGCTCCGCGACTATTATGCCAGGTGAAGCCCGGCATGCTGGGGTTGCATGTCTTAAAACCATCAACAAGTTTAAAGGAACGAATAAAATGGCGAAAGTGCCCAGAGCTGACATCCTGTCTACCCTCCAACGAGATGTTAAAGTCCCCTCCTAAAATCAAGTGTCGATCTGTGACACAGAACGGGGACAACTCTTCAAAGAGAGTTATACGGGATGAGGCCTCCACTGGAGCGTAGACACATATGGCCCGGAGGCGCTGTCCCCTCCATGTGGCGTCCACTCCCAAAACCCTACCTTGAAGAACGGTAAACGATCTTACTTCTTCAAAGGCGCGGTCGCCAAAAAGGATCCCGACGCCTGAGGAGTGGACACCACCTACGCTCCAGTAGGATCTACCCCTCTTCCATTGTCCCGCCTCGTCCCGCTGGTCCCGGAGGTGGACTTCCTGCAGAAAACAAATGCTGAAGGGAGAAGATGCCAGCTGATTAAAAACAGATGTGCGCTTTAAAACGTTCCTCAAACCCCTGACATTCAAGGTGACAATATTAAAATTGGCCATGAAATGTTAAAAAGGTAAAATACAATTAAAAACAACACAATAAAATAATAAAAGCCAGCCATTAAAAACAATACCGCATTACTGCCCCCCCTCCTCAGTCAAACCCAAAAGGCCCCCCAGTTCCAGCCCCCCCAGGTACTCCTGTTCATTTGCTTTGTCCTGCACAATACTGTACTCCTGGGGGGGCGCAGGGGACTGTCCCAGGTCCCACACCGGCTGGGGGGCCCCCAACGTCGGGGAGGGGGGACTCTCTCGGCCTTGGTCCCCGGCCGCCACTGCTGGCAAGGTGGCAGCCGGAGGGCTGGAAGCGTCGGGTTGTGCCTCCCTTCTGCTCTTCTTCCTCCTCCGGGGGGATGCGCCGCTCTTTCTCCTCCTGCTGCTAACACCTGGAGCCAGGACTGGAGACCCCTCCTGCATCGCTGTCGCTGGGGCCTCCTCCACCTCGGCCAGGGCTTCTCCTCCTGCCCCCGTCGCCGGCTGTTCCTGCCCTAATGTGGGGGCTTGCACTCCCCCACCACTCTCCTTGCCGACAGCTCCATTACCCGACAGAGCGTCAGCATACGTCGTTTTCTTCTTAGGGCAGGAACGAGCCAGATGGTCCTCGCCGTTGCAGTAGATGCAGCGACGGGGGCCCTTGCAGTCCCTGGCCATGTGCCCCGACTCCAGGCAGTTGCGGCAGCGTAAGTTGGCGCATCCCTCCAGAGTGTGTCCGAAGCTGTGACACTGTCGGCAGAAGGGAGGCTGTCCGGAATAAAACAAGTAAGCCTTATTGCCCTGTAGATTAAAATAGGCTGGGGGATGACTAAAACCGCCCGCGCCATTAGCGTCCGGGCGCAGGCGGGCCTGGAACTGGCGTCGACCAGTCCAGATCCCCAGCTCATCCCGAATCTCCTTGTGGCCAGGAAGAAGGTCCACATACTTGTTCAGGAACTGGCGGACGGCTTCGGCGGTCACATGCGGGTTAAAACAATGGACAGTTATTACCCGCTTGTCGGGCCACCACAGCGGCTCGATGGTGTATCGTCCCAGGAGAGGGTGCTGGGCCCTCTCCTTGCTCCGCTCCAGGACCTTGCTGTAACCCTCGTCGGTGGACAGGGTGACCTCGAAGAACTGGAAGGGGCCATTCCGCTGTACACAAAGGATGTCCTCCATGCGGAGGCCCAGCTCCCCGAAGGCCACCTCCCGGATGAAGGCCAGGCGGTCGGGGAAGGTGCCTACCTCCCCTTCGGCCCTCCAGCAGAACCGGGCGGTATTACGCAGGCCACCACCTGCTACCAGCCACGGCCCGCTGAAGGGCTTCCTCGCTGCACCGCCGGCCGTCGCCATCCGGGATGGTCCACCGACGTCGTTCCTGGAGCAGAGTCCTCCTGCCGCCGTGGTCCCGACGTCCGCCGTGGTCCTGTCGCCGTCCGCCAATCCGGGATGAGCCGAGGATCACTAAACTATAAAAACACCTAAAAAATAAAAACACCAGTTCACCCAACAGGGCGGCGGACAGGCCACCAGCCACTGCGGGATCCCCAGCCTAATAAAAACAAAAATAAAAGCAGGGATAAAAGGCTAAAAGGAAGGCACGGGTCGCCCCGTGGCAGCGGCGGTCAAGCCACCTACTGGTCACGCATTAGGGTCACCGTGCCTTCCTCTAAAAAACCCGACGCAATCCTTTAAAAGCAGTAAAAAGAGCGTAAAATCCACTTGATCTTAGCCAAAAGGCCGAGAAGCGATACCCACAAATTGCGCCCCGCCGGGCGCCGGCATGCGGGATGCCGACGGAGCTGGCGCGGCTCAGCCCTCACCAGCCCCTCTGGCAGGTGTCGCCCGGCGAGTCCACGCGTGATCCAGGGAGACCACAGCCGCGCCACCAGGCACCTAACGCCAGCCGCTAAGCCGGGCCCAGTCTTCCTTTGACAGCAGCAGTGCAGCTCTGCTTGGGCAGAGCCTCCAAAAATACCATGAACTCATCGCTATCCCTCTCCACGGAAATCTTTAGTAAAAGGCGAAAGATTTATACGGGATGAAGAGAGACCCGAGTCGATATGGGGCCGCCGCCAAGCCCGTCGCCGTTAGCCGGGCCTGCGTGACGCCCCCGCTCGGAGTAGAATGCCCAGGGGCGTCGTAGCCGCCGTCCTCGGGGCCCCGACTCCTCCCTGTCCTCCTGTCCTCTCAAAAGACAGCAATCATTTTAACAAACATGAGGGGAAATTCAAAAGGCAAAGATGACATCATGCCTTACCTCAGCGCAGCTGTCCACCGCACAAACAGTGTGTCACCTTCCTTTAAAAAAAAAAAAAAAAAAAAAAAAAAAAAGAAAAACGGCGGGAAACGGGGGCCACGCACAGACAGGGCCCCCCCCCTCACAGCACTCAGTCTATTAGTCACTCACTCACTCACTCACTCACTCACTCACTCACTCACTCAGTCAGTCAGTTCTGCCTTTCGACAACAGGGGGCAGTAGAGGTGCACCATTCCCGGAAGCACTGCAATACCGGGTCGATGCGTGGAGCGGACGGGGCAAGCCCCACTTCCGGCTCCCTGTTCCAAAAATCCGTTTAATATGTGGTCCCCTCCATGGGGGACGTATCAGATATTAAACTGATAAGAACAGATACTACACTTGATCTTAGCCAAAAGGCCGAGAAGCGATACCCACAAATTGCGCCCCGCCGGGCGCCGGCATGCGGGATGCCGACGGAGCTGGCGCGGCTCAGCCCTCACCAGCCCCTCTGGCAGGTGTCGCCCGGCGAGTCCACGCGTGATCCAGGGAGACCACAGCCGCGCCACCGGGCACCTAACGCCAGCCGCTAAGCCGGGCCCAGTCTTCCTTTGACAGCAGCAGTGCAGCTCTGCTTGGACAGAGCCTCCAAAAATACCATGAACTCATCGCTATCCCTCTCCACGGAAATCTTTAGTAAAAGGCGAAAGATTTATACGGGATGAAGAGAGACCCGAGTCGATATGGGGCCGCCGCCAAGCCCGTCGCCGTTAGCCGGGCCTGCGTGACGCCCCCGCTCGGAGTAGAATGCCCAGGGGCGTCGCAGCCGCCGTCCTCGGGGCCCCGACTCCTCCCTGTCCTCCTGTCCTCTCAAAAGACAGCAATCATTTTAACAAACATGAGGGGAAATTCAAAAGGCAAAGATGACATCACGCCTTACCTCAGCGCAGCTGTCCACCTCACAAACAGCGTGTCACCTTCCTTTAAAAAATTAAAATAAAAAAAAAAGGCGGGAAAAGGGGGCCGCGCACGGACAGGGCCTCTCCCTCACAACACATGCAGCTAATTAGCTGGCCATCCAGGGGCACCCAGTCTATTAATCACTCACTCACACAATCCGTTCAATATGTGGTCCCCTCCATGGGGGACGTATCAAAACAACCATTTCATACCGAAATAAAATGTAAATCAGCTCAGATACATGAATAATATTATGCTTGTACTACTTACATTAAAGACATAATCACAATCTAAAAGGCTGAAACATTTCCACACCATGCAAATCAATGCCAACACAGTACAATAAGACTTTCAAAGATAACATTAAAGAAATAGAACTACCTGCAGAACTATTACCCATAAAATAGGAAAAGGGCAATAAGACCAGCAAATACAACTAGTAACTGCAATGATGGAAGTGTCCAAAGCTTAGGATGATCGGACAGGTAGGACATGTAGGACAAGTAATAGAGGAATAACGGCAGAGAACTGGCAGCCAGGGTAGTAGAAAGTCAGACAGAATTAGATTCGATTAGAATTACGATGGAGATTGAGCGTAGGGTGAACGGGATAGGAGATGTAGGACAGAGCAGGACTGGTTTGGGTGAGATGGTCTGAGTAGTAGGTAGAAATTAGGATGGAGATGGTTTTAGTGTAGGCGTTACAGGTCAGTAGATGTCGGACAGAATGAAAAACCATCCGGTGGAGTGCCTGAGGCCGTCTGAATGTCTGGTTGAATAATAATAGAAGCTTCGTGGGGAAAACGCCTTTACGTCTCCCCAGCTTGCTTTACGGAGAGTATGCTGTGCACATTGGGCTGCCTAGCTCAAGTACCCACCAAAGCGACCCTCTGATTACAGGCACACAGGCTTAGCCCACTGAGCCTCCTGCTGCTGTGGGTAAGATAGGTGAGATCGGTAGACACCTTCCTACCTGATCTGGTAACTCGTTTTAGCTGAATTGGCCTAGGTGGGTCTTAGACATAAATAAACAGTGGCGGTAGTGCTCCCGTTTGACCGATCGACACGAAATTTCTCTGGGGTACAGCCCTACATTAATGAGACAAATCTGGAAATGATTGGCTGAAGCATGCCTGAGATATAGCTGTCTGATTGAAATGGGCGAGGCAGCAGTACAGTCAGGGTGTGGCTGGTAGCCATATCTTACCAAAAGTTTAAGTTTTTTTTCTAAATCTTTAAAAGGACTGTCTCCTGATTTGAATGACACCAGATTTATGTAGGTTGGGTGAAAATCCTAGGAGATTAACCCCCAGGGGTCTGAGGCCTCTTTTCCACTTTCGGGGTAGTCTGACATGCCTTGACATTTTTAAATATTTCACCTATCTAAAAAACATTTATCCCAAAGTGTTGCATGTGCTTTTATTCAGCACAAACTCAGCACCAATGATCTGAGACCACTCATAATGTTATTTTATTTTTTGTTAAAATCAACTTTAAACATATGCTTTTCAGAAACCTATTTTCAGACATGCTGATAAATTATAAAAAATCACATTATAGACATTTCTAGGTAAGACTTTTGAGCTCTGAAGCTTATAGACACAGGGGTTGGTTACACACAGGTGAAAGAGACATTCTGAAATTTTATGTGGTTTGATTACTAAAGTGTTAGAACTTTGGAGTGACACTCTTTTTCTGAAAGTCAGTGGCCAGCACAATGAATATTGATGTGATAGGCGTTCCCACACCTCTAGTAGTTTGCATACTGTCAATGGCCCGTCAGTCTGGAATGTCACTGCACCCCACACCCATCACTTTGGAAAGGTAGTTTGATATGCAAGAGAAGTAGCAACAAAAAAATCCTTTTTTTTAAAAACAAAATCAGTTTATTGATAGATAGAATGTCACAACATAAGTGAATAAATGTACAACACAAAATAAGCAAATCACAAAATAAATGGGTGCATGAATAATGTTTATTTGCGACAGTTCATTCACAAATCAATATAACAAATTTTTAGTCCTGATTCGCATGCCAAGCCTCGAAACAGTTTCTGTTTGGTTGAAGGCAAAGCTGGACATCACAAGCTACGCATTTCCATGGGGTTTTTGTTTTGTTCCCACCATGCATCCTGCAATTCATACAAGTCTTTCGCCCTGAGGTAGCCTTCATCCTGCCGTCAGTGCTCAGCTCAGCCCCAAGAACTGGCACATGAACACCACTCATCTTTGTGGGGACATTCAGTGTCACCCACACAGCTGTGCGGTGAGCTCCTCCATGAACGCCTTGTGGGTCATGCTGTCCTGTTGCATGATCTCTCTGTGGATAATGTAGGCGTTAGTCGCGGAAATGTCCAAGAAGTGAAGAAAAAGTTTCCTGTACCACTTCATTCTCTTGTGCTGTGTCGTGTAGTACTGGATCAGCTGGTCCGACAAATCCACACCTCCCATGTACTTGTTGTACTCCGTCACCGGTGAGGGGCATGGAAATGACTCGGTGATCCAGACACCCTGCTTGGATTTAACTTTCCTTCGTACCGTATCCCCAGCATAGGCGTTATGGATGGTGGAGCAGACGGACACCTCTCTCGTGTCCTTCCACTTCACAAAGAGAAGAGGCCCGTCCCTTATCCAGCGGTACATCCCTCTGGGCGACTTCTTTGTTAGTGCATTGATGGCACTACGTGGACAGTCCTTCCTAAACTCTCTATAAGTTCCAAACTTAGATGCATACAAGTCCTTGAAAAGTTTTGGACTTGTGTAGAAGTTGTCCATATATACATGGTACCCGGACCCCAAAAAACATCTATCGGTCAGTGACATGACAGAGTCATAAGTCCCTGGCCAGTGGGGAAGTTGTTCTTTCCAGTGTATACTGAAAAGTCCACAGTATACCCATTGCTGGAATCTGCGATAAGGTTCCATAGCACTACATGCTTTGGACCCTTAATTATGCACCATTAATATCTAATTACAATTATATGGCCAATAAAACAATTAAAATGTCACCTTATATGCATGCTATTAAAAACAGGGTTCTTGCAGGTATCAGAAAGTTAAATTTAAGGCCCTTTTAAGACCTTTTAAGACCATTATGAGTAAAATTTAAGACCAACACGATGCATTACAAGAAACATTCGAATGATACCAGAAATTCTCATATTTTATGTCACTCATATCCTTAGCCCAACATCCACATATCATATGTGTTTACAAAGTGCGTTTTAATATGTTCACATGTGTTTAAAGCATGTGGGAGTGGTATTGTAAGGCTTAAACTATAAAAAAGTTTATGTATATGGTCTTTCTATATTGCGGATTTTCATCTATCGCTGATGGGTCTGGAATGTAACTTAGGTGGGGGGATCCAGACCCATCAGCCATAGGTGAAAATTCGCGATATAGAAAGACCATATACATAAACTTTTTTATAGTTTAAGCCTTAAAATATATAGTGATCCCCCGCCTATCGCAGAAGTTACGCTCCAGTCCCATCAGCGATAATGAAAACAATTGGAAACAGCTGATAAACACGGGGAATCTACACAGGGTTAACGAGGGGGCGTGGCACATGGGAGGAGCGAATGAGCGGGGCAGGATATACTGCACTTTTAATCAGATTTTTTAGATTTTCAAAATAAATTCAAATTCAAATAAGTTTTTTTTTCATCTCTATTTTGCTTTTTTGTCTTGGTTTAACTTTTTAAAATCTTGTTTTTATAAAGCACTTTAAATAACCCCTGTGTATGATAATAAAAACTTGCCTTGCCCTACCATAAGGAGACCGAGAAACGTTCACCTCAAGACCACACGAACAACTAAAAACTATATGCTGGAAACTAAGACATTCACAAGGTAACTCCAGGATAAGCTCTGTAAAAGTAGAAATGTGTTTATTTTATGATAAGATAACGTGAGCCAACTGGCTAGTACTGTAGTTGCCTTTTAACTGAAAAAATTCACTCCAGTCAGAGAAAAAAGTTACTAACGCACTACTGTACATCAAAACATTTACATTGCAATAATTTATGGCATGAAATAAACTTGTAACTATATCATTCAGTAATACAAATAATAAAACAACATACCGTTCACATTAGCCTCACGGACTAAGTTAGCGCTTGATTCCCCTGCACTTCCTGTTGTGGCTGAGCGTGCACCTGACGTCAGTGGCTGAAAGTGCACGTTCTGCAGCCAGACCCTTCTCAAACTGTGTGCTTGCCTAGCCGCAGTGATCACGCAATGGGATTTGTAGTTTTATTACCACGCAGACACTGGTGCAGACCAGAAAACACAACCAACAGATTAGTTTTACAGCATTTTACTATTTTATTTTCTGCGGACAATGCTTATTGGGAATGAATGGAGGTAAGAATTTTAAGACTTGGGTAAATTAAATTTAAGACCGAGGATGAAAATCTGGGCATTTTAAGGCCTTAAATTTAACTTTCTGAATTTTTTACTTTTTAAGACCCCGCGGGAACCCTGTAAAAAGTTAAGACCTTTAAAAAGGAACACATCCGCAGACTTCCAACCTCTGCACAAGGGTCAGGCTAAAACAGTATCATACACCTTCCCAAAACACATAAAATCAGTAACCTTGGGAATAAAATAGGTCAATCACACAATAAACAGCACAACAGATCAAACAAAATGTTAATAAATGTTAATATTGATGAATAAGTGCTAACAGTGATCAACCAAAACAGTGCTCAGTAAAATCTGTAAATGCCATTAAATAAAATCCATACCAAATAAAACACACACAGAGAAAAACAAAGCACACTTACCTAAAACCCGAAGTGTCCTCTGTGTGCTTCAGGAAAGTGCATCATGTCAACCCTGTAGGATGGAGTGTCACCACCTAGACGTACCGGGGCAGCTTACGCCTAGGATCAAGGTAGTTGGATGGATGTCAACTTACCTCTGGGGGTAAGTCGTTTAGGTGGATGGCAGCTTCCTTCTGGGGTCTGGAGGTTTGGGTGAATGTCAGCTTACCTCTGAGATCAGAGCGTTTGGGCGGATGGCAGCTTGCCACTGGGGTTAGGGAATTTCAGTGGATGTGAGCTTACCTCAGGGGCCTGCGTGTTTGGGTAGACCGCAGCTTGCCTCTGGGATCAGGGTGCTTGGAGGGACAGCAGCTTACCTCTGTGGTTGGGCCGGTTGCATGTTTGGGAGCTTACCTCTAGGGCCAGGGCGTTTGGTGGATGGCAGCTTACCTCTGGGATCAAGGCATCTGAGTGGATGAAAGCTTACCTCTATTATCAGGGTGTTTGGGTTTATGTCATCTTAACTCCTGGGTCAAGGCGCTTGGTTGGATGCAGTTGGTTCGATCAGAGCTTTACCTTTGGAATTAGGGCATTTGAGTAAATGACAGCTTAACTCTGTGATGATGGTGTTTGGGTACATGTCAGCTTACCTCTGGGGTCAGAGCGTTTGTGTGTAGGGCAGCTTATCACAGCTAACTCTCAATTAGTTTAACTGAATTTATCCAAAAATTATTATTATTTCTATACCTGACACACAAAATACTGTGACTTACATATAATGTGATATGTTGTTAATACAACCAGTAATCAGAACAGTGTGACATGTGCTGCACACCAGGGCAATTTCAGAATCCCTAATCAGATCTGTAGTTAACACCAAGTTATGGTAAACCAAGTGACGCCTATATACATGTATGGAAATCACACAATCGGAAAAATAGTTTACCGAAATATTAACAGAGGTATTTCTCACTCACTATCAAACACGATGTAAATTTTCCCTGTAGTAATTAATAGATCAATAGACACAAAAAACCCAGAGGCACACCAACGAAAACACAACGCAATGCTAGTACCAACTAGCAAGAACTAGCTAAACAGCTAAAAATTCGCAAGAAACTTCTAAATTATCGAAACTCAGCTACATCGATAAGTACATAAATTACCACGAAACATACATGTATTAGTTTAATAAAGTCTAAGCAGAAATTATCAAAATAAATCCGGCTTTGGTTTTGTTTGCCGGAGCTCAAACGTCGGACATCTCCCTTAGTAAAAGGGCGCGGACTCTGGTCGTTAACAGCCACCTGCCGCTCGCGCCACACAACGTCGTTGACCGCAGTCTGTCATACTCTCGCGTGTTTACGTCTGACTGACGCGTGCCGCAATAGTGAGATTTAGCAGTACTAACGTTAAAAAAAGCTCTTACTGACCTCATTTTACTGTATCATATGCGCAGTAATTTATCTTGCTTTCTTAAAATAACCAATAAATTTTGGTGCTACTGCTCTGTCTGAGTCCATGAATTATGTCCTGCATAGAAATGTGTAGTGGCAGAACATTTAAACAACTGGATCGCATTTTAAAACATAATCTTATGTAGACATCACACCTCTCCCGGAAGACTCCCGCAAATGCACCACAGCTCACTCACACCCCCGAACGATGTGCAGCATCCCGGAAATCTGTCCACACAGAAATAAAAGCAATCAAACGCAGGGAAGTGGCCAGGAGCCTACGGATTGTATGTTGGGCGCGGCTACGGATCGTCTGCCACCGCCCCCCAACTTTCACAGCCAGCACCCCCTCCCTTCTCTAAAGTGGGATAATTCAGACATCCCAACCTGCAAAAACTCAATTCAGGAAGGTGCCCCCAACCCCCCGACAAGGAGGGAGATAACTTCAACAAACTTGATTTCACAGTTTAATTTGTTCATTAATTTCCTCTGGTCAGCGCACTAAATTACGAAGGTCAATATTATGTATTTTGACAAATAATAAAAGTAGATTACTTTACCA
Organism: Paramormyrops kingsleyae; assembly: GCF_048594095.1. NCBI lineage: Eukaryota > Metazoa > Chordata > Actinopteri > Osteoglossiformes > Mormyridae > Paramormyrops > Paramormyrops kingsleyae. The sequence goes on from NW_027326077.1 coordinate 56,181, forward strand.
TTTATGCAAATTCCTTAATTATATTCCATTGCTACTTTACAAAAGTCTTCAAGGAGTCTTTCATGACAGCATTAGCAACTAACCAACTGTCTAACTAGTGTAGACCTGAATAATACAGCACATGAAATGACACTTGTTAAACTCACCTCAACATGCCTTTTACAATCGTTTAAACCGTCATGGGCAATGCTGAAATCACTGTTGCAAACAGTACAGCGCGCGGAACATTGTCATTATTTTCATCCTTATTAGACAAGGATACACTTTTGTGTAGTCTGAATTGAAATGCGTTTTATATTTTCGTTTTTTGGGGCACTCTCCCTCTGTCATTATGCTCCACTGAACTGATAACTTCGGTCCTCGAGAAGTTAAATAAAACCCCGCCCGCATTGAAATTTGATTGGCTTATTTTGCTAAGTAAACCAATCGGGATGCTGTCTGTCTAGCACGGGCTACAGGCACACACGCAGGGATCCACACATATGCACGTTCTCTCTCTCGCTCTCTCTCTCTCTCGCTCATTCCGTCATGCGCGCGCGTCTTCTTTCAGGGATATTTTATTGAATTTGCCAAGAGGAGACTCCCGGAACTTCCGGGAGACTCGGGATGTCTGGATAACTGCTTATTTGTACTATAATGATAGCTGTTAATTTTCAGGGAGCTGTGATGATATTCGAAATTGTGCAGGGTTATATAAGTACTGTGAAGCTCTCGTTATCCAGTTAAATGTTTAAAAATATTTATTATTTTATCATATTTTATGTATACTTTCAGCTTATTCACAGGTCTCTCCTGCATTCATCCGTCCATGCCATAATGTAAAATCAGACAGATTGCTTAACTTGCAGCTGTCCAATTACGCGTACATATTTTATTGCTGCAGATAATTAAAGTAGGTAATACAACGCTGAAGGTTAGATGTATAGTACGATTACATATGTACAACATGTGGTCATTTCAGTCAGACAAACGTTTAAAATGGAAAACGAGCTTTCCGTTTTTACCGGCAATTTCCGTAGCACGTCTTAGTCGAAGTACTACACTGCCATCTATTGGACAAGTCAGGTTACTGAATCGTGAAATGTGTCTGTACTGAAATTGATAAAACAAACATAATATCTTCAGTCATGTTTTCTTTTAGGACCACTACAAGAGCATTATCAGTATGAAGGTTTATCAATAAAAATAATTTATTAAAATAAATATTACAGGGCTCTCCCTGAAAATAAGATGCTCTTAGCTTCCAAAGCCAAGGACACATTCTAGTGATTTTCCAGGAGACTGGACCTAACTAACCTGGGGCCTTATGAAAAACAATCAATTATTTGCAATTATTTGCAATTTGAACTGTCATGTTGAAGCTCACAAGGTGTGGAGAACAAGAAACACAAGTATGGGAGAAAAGCAAGGTGCAAAGCATACACAAGCAGTGTAACGACATATCAGTTACAATGTATGATTAAAAATACATAATTTCTCACAGTATGAATAGTGGCCCGTTGCTCCTACTATAGCCTCACACCTCCAGGGTCATGGGTTCAATCTGCACCCCTGCTGTAATAAACAGTGAAGTTATTACAGTAACATGATGTTTATCAATAAAATAGTACAATACTGTAGAAAAAATGCTTTCTGGGCAATATTTATGAGAAACTTGCCGATAAAATACTGTAATGTACTGTAATTCTGTACATGAACTGCAAAAAAATAAACTGTAGAATTTACTCAGATTGAATGATGTAACAATTTGCACTCACTTTTTTGGGTTGACTTTAAACCCTTTTTAAGTAAAGTATACCCAATTCTAGGAGACATTTTAAATAAATAAAGCTATAATATACCTACTGTCACAGTACCATCCTATAAGATTTACTCAAATCAATTAATATTTCAATATTAATATTAATTAATTTGAATATTAACATTAATTAATATTTCAAATCAATATTTGTACTCACTCGTTTGGGTAAATTGGGGTATTATTTTTCATGAGTAAAGTAAAGCCAAGTTTAGCAAATAACATACCTAATGTATTTAAAGGGCCTTCTTCAGCATCCAACGCAAAGTGGTACCAGGCTTGAAACAAGGGTCTTTGCCAGTATGACTTGATACAGTTTTCTGTCCCTTTGGGAGTAAAGGTCTTTGTTCAAGAGCTAATTAATGTGGCTATTCTGCCAAGGCTGGGCTGTTCTGCAGCTGTGGTATATTTCGCCCACCGTCATGAAGGAAACTCTGCCAAATACTGACCTTGCAAGATGTTCTCTGTTGAGATAAAAAAAAAATGGAGCAGCTGTGATTGCTCATGTAATGCTTTTTTTGGGGTGATGTATTTGTTAATGTAAGGCCACTTTGATTACCCACACTTGGCCTTGTAGCCTTATATTTGCAGAAAAGAGCCTGAACAGTGATATTCTTTGCTGTGTGGGTCCTGGAACTGCCCACTTCCCTGTAGACCAATAGTGTTGGATGTATATTTGCATAGCATGACATAGTACTGCCAATGATTTCGTAGATTTTTAATTCATTGTCATGATGTTGAGTAGGACAAGCACATAAAACCCCAAATATATTGTGACTACCACAGCTAAAATGGATCTTGGTGGGATGTGTTGGTTTGTGCTCCATGGAGTGATTTTGGCTGGGAGACTAAGACTGGATGTACATAGAATAAAAAAACCTCAATGACTTCTAACATCCCCACCATAAGAACACACATTAAATCCTGCTTATTCTAATCCTGGTATTTAAACCATCAGTTTCTCAGGACTCTTTAGCAGTTATACATCTCTAAATACACAAAGCCAACTGATACAGAGCAATCAGTTTAAACAACCAAAGGAATCCTGAAACGGAACAAGCAATGATATGTGGTAGAGACTAATATCTGTGGCATTCCATTCTCAACTGCGGTGGGATTCTAAATATTATGTAAAGATGGATATCCAAAAATTAAGCCTAATTAAAAGTGAAATATTAAATGAGCAAAATAATTAAATTTGTTGTTCAATCCCAAGTTGTGATTAAAAAGCAATGAGGCTGCCACCCATTATATCTGCTCTAGGGAAATGCACTTCTGCAGCCACTAGGGGAGCTCTCACCTTCTCTCAGCTCTGCTAAATAATGTTGCGTAGTCTAACAAGCTTTATAATCTGTGTCAGTGAGCACTGCTTTACTGGAAATGCCTCCCCCCGGAATTATTGTAAACAGGTATTACGTATCATAGGAGAAATATTTGAAAATGAAATAGATTTATTAACTGGCTCCTGAAATTAGGAATTATAAATGAACTGACCTTAATGAGTATTAATTAAATTAATTCAGAGACATTGCAGTTCATTCCACATGAAAAGTTACAACTTAAGCTAAATCTGCTTAAATCATTTAGAGTGTTTAATAACACATTCAAGTTCAAGCAACTTGAAAAACTGAGCTTTTAAACTTAAATCATTTGAGGCAACTAATTTCCTCTGATTTGAGTAAACTCAACCTAGCAGGGTTTACAGCGTGGGTGAACTTCAGCTTCATTTATTAAAAATAATTTATTTCCTAAATTTGGGTATACTTTTCTTAAAAAAAAAAATCAGTTTAAATATACCCCAAGATAAGTGAGTGCAAAAATGCTGCCTTATTTAATTAGCGTAAATCGTGTGTTTATATCTACAATGCATTAAAATTAGTGGGTGCAGTTCGGGTATGAGGGCCCCACCACTGGCAGATGGCAGAGTCCCCCATCCCCCTCCCCGCACCCCCAAGGCCCTAATGTAATATGGACTGTGTATATCACTAAGGTGCAAAAAGTGGGCGAGCAGTTGAGGCACGGGCACCCCACCGCTGTCAGACGGCAGAGCCCCACCTGCCTCAACCCACCTCCTCAGCCCTAGTGTCATGTGATGTCTAACATGCAAGTAAAATTTGAGGAGCAGTGTCTCAGCGCACCTCCCCACCGCCCCTCAAGGCCCTAGTGTTGTGTGAAATGTGGTGTTGGGCCCAGGGGAGCAATAAGGGCGTGCCAGGAGTGGGCCCCCCCCCGGCACCGGGGCCAGATCCCCGATTGGCCCCGATTAGTCCCCATCCCTGACCCCGCACAGCCGGCAGGGACGGCCAACCGAGGTGTTCAGGGGCGCCACAGGCAGCCCGGCAGCAGGGACCCCCCCCAGGCGCAGACCGGGAGAGACCCACCACACCACGCCCGATGAGACCCCGGCTAGCAGCCAAGGACGGGACAACTCCAGACCCCCCAGCAAACGGGGAGCCGGTCCGGCTAGGCGGGATGACCCCCGCCCCCCGGCCACCCCAAGCCCCCCCCCAGGCGAGGCAGAGGCTCCCCCCACCGCCCCCCCCCCCCAACCACCCCACAGCGCCCGAGGGCCCCGCGCCGGAATCGCCAACGGCAGACAACGACCCGCCCCACCAGGCAACGGGCCCGGGCAGACCAGGCACCCCCAGCATGCGGGCGACCACCCGCCCGGGAGCCGGAGCAGCGGCCCCAGCAGATAGAGCCCACGGCCCCAAACCCACCCACCCCAGCGCAGCGGCACAGGCGGAACCCAGAGGCCCCACCCCCCGATCACACCCTCAGCGCGCCACCCACCCCAGGGGGGCAGAACCCCCAACCCCCCGCACCGCCCCCAACAGGCCAGGCCAGCGGCCACCCAGAGACATTGACCACGTGCCCTCAGCCAAGAGAAACCCCAGAGGACCACAACAACCCTGCCCCTCCGCCCCCAGCCCCCAACCCGGGACAGTGATGGTAATGCCCCACCACCCTCGACAACATTACATTAAAAAGTTAATTATTGGAGCCCAAATATCTTCAAAATCGATCAATTGATTTTTCTTACAGGCAGATGACCTCTCCATGGAAACATAATCCCAGAGTAGATTTTTGAACAGATTTATATTTAAATTCTCTTTTGACTTCCAGTTCAGAAGGATTGTTTTCTTGGCAATGGTTAGTACTGTAAGAAGCATGCATGATTTATTCGTGTCTATATTAGTGTTAGTGAGGTCCCCAAGCAGGCAGAGTGAGGGGGAGGGTGGGATGGGATGCCCTAGGTGTGTCGATAAGTCTTCACAAATCCTTTGCCAGAATTCGTTGACCGGTGTGCAGTACCAGAAAGCATGCAGGTAATTATCTGGTGCGTCCTTTTTACAAGTTAGGCATATGTCAGTATCTCTGATACCCATCTGGAACATCCTCTGCCCTGTGTAGTGTGTTCTGTGTAAAATTTTGTACTGTAATAGCTGCAGGTTGGAGTTCTGATTCATTCGGAAGGTATTCAAGCAAATTTGCCTCCAGAAGTTAGTGTCTGGATTGATGAGTAAATCCCTTTCCCATTTGTGGGTAGGGAGTGAGAGCGTTATATCAGATTCTGCTAGATGCACGTAAATCCTAGACAGTAGTTTTTTAGTTGGTGTTATTAAGAAGTTTGCTATTTTAGGTGAAAGCTCCAGCTCTAATTGCTTACGGCACCATCTATTATGTATTATTGATTTAAGCTGAAGATATTCTAAGTATTTGTTTTTCTCAATGCTATAAGTTTCTGCTATTTTGTCAAATGATATCATGCGATTGTCTTGGATTATGTTCGAGGCGCTTGATTCCTTTATTATGCCAAGCCAGGAAGTTTATCATTTTTTTATTTAACAAGATGTCAGGGTTGTTCCAGATGGGTGTCAGTTTGCATGGGACCAGTGAGGTTTGGTTCATTTTAAGAAATTCCCACCAGGCTGTCAGTGATGTGCTGATGTTGATGCTCTTAAAACAACATTGTCGTTTAAGTATATGACTGATAAATGGCAGGTCCTGGACTCGAATATCATTACAGAACGTTTGCTCAATATCCAGCCAGTTAAGGTCTAAGTTATTTTGTGTAGTCCATTTTAGGACATATATCAATCTATTGGCAAGAAAGTAGTTGTAGAAATTGGGAAGCTCCAAACCCCCACAGTTTTTGGGTTTCTGTAAAGTTTTTAAACTTATTCGTGGTGGTTTAGATTTCCATAGATATTTTGAGATTAAGGAGTCCAGTGAATTAAACCAAGTCCGCGGAGGTTGACTCGGAACCATTGAGAACGTGTAGTTAATTTTTGGTAAGATCATCATTTTGACTGTTGCTACTCTTCCCAGAAGTGATGTGGGTAGATTGTTCCACCGTGCAAGGTCATCTTCTATCTTTTTAAGCAGCGGACTGTAATTTAATCGCATCAGATCTGACAGCTTGGCAAAAATGTTAATACCCAGATATCTAATGTTCCCAGATTGAAGTGGGATAGTTGGATTGGACTGGAAGTCACAAGATATTGGAAGAGTAGTCGACTTATTCCAATTAATAGAGTAATCTGAAATGGAGGAGAACTTATCTATGAGTCTTATCGTCTCTGTGAGGGAACCCTGTGTATTTTGAAGAAAAAGTAATACATCATCTGCATAAAGACTAATTTTATGGGTTATACTTGCTGTTTGAATACCTTTGATATTATTATTGTTCCGAATTGCTGCTGCCAATGGTTCAATAAATATAGCAAATAGTGATGGAGAAAGTGGACAACCTTGCCTAGTGCCCCTTCTGAGAGTGAAGCTTGGGGAGATTTGATCATTCGTTTTTTACGCAGGCTTTAGGTGAACTGTATAAAATTTTAATCCAGGTTACGAAGTTCTCGCGAAATCCAAATTTTAGTAAGGTTGCCATTAGAAATTTCCAGTTGACCCTGTCAAAAGCCTTTTCTGCGTCCAATGAGATGATTATGGCTTCCTTATTTTGAATGTTGCAGTAGTCTATTACGCCAATTAGTCTCCTCATGTTGTTAGTGGACTGTCTGCCTTTAATGAAACCCGTTTGATCTGGATGTATTATATAAGGTGTCACTTTTTCAATTCTACTAGCCAGTGCTTTGCTAATGATTTTAAGGTCCGCATTTATGAGTGATATTGGTCGGTAGCTAGAGGGGAGAGCAGGGTCTTTGTCAGGTTTGAGGAGCAGGTTAATGTCTGCACAATTCATATTTGGGGGGATGCTGCTAGTTTCTTTAATTTCTATAACCATTCTATGGAATAGTGGTGCTAGCAGAGGCCAAAATGTTTTGTAGAATTCTGCTGGAAGTCCATCTGGACCTGGGGCTTTCCCGTTAGGCATACATTGTAGTAAGGAGTAAGGAAGGAGGAAGACCGGAGAGTAAGGAAGGAGGAAGACCGGAAATGCGGTAAGTGACGTCAGACGCCGGAGACTTGGCGGAAAATCTGAATGAACAGCGAGCTGAGCGAGGACAGCGAGGGGAAGTTGGAATCACTCGAAGAATACATTGACTGGTACTTCGACACTACAGTCATGAAGAAGAACCTCAATACATCTTCCCCGGGAAAAAGCGAGACGCCGTCATCCAAAAGAAGTCGCCCGGCAGACTCCCCCGGAGCAACTTCGCCGACTAGTAAAGACTTCGCCGACATACTGGAGTCAATCGACAAGCGATTGTCCAGCTTCGACGCGAGGTTGTCTCTGGTCGAGATTTTGCATCAGGAGTTCACATCCCTGAGGGAGTCTTTGGAATTCAGCCAGCAACAGGTGGAAACACTCGCTGCTGAAAACGCCTCACTACGGGGCTCGGTCAAGTCTCTAACTGAGAATGTGACCAATCTAAAAGAAGAAAATAAAAAAATAAAAGAGACTGTCATCGATCTCCAAGCCCGTAGTATGAGAGATAACCTGGTGTTTTCAGGCATCCCGGAATCTGCTGAAGAGGACGCAGAAATTACGGTTAAAACATTTATCAAGACCCACCTGAAGCTTCCAGAGGACACTGTGGAAAGCATCTGCTTTGACAGAGTCCATCGGCTGGGAGCTAAGAGGCCTGGTGCCCTGAGACCGCGTCCTATTGTGGCCAAATTCGGGAATTTCAAACAGAAGCAGCAGGTGAAGAGCCGCGGCAGGGAGCTGAAAGGAACGGACTTTGGCGTAAACGACCAGTTCCCCAAAGAGATTCTGGAGCGACGCAAAGTTCTGTTCCCAATCCGACGCAGCTCCATCCAGAAGGGCTCCCGAGCTGTCATCGCCGGGGTTCGGCTCTACGTGGATGGACAGCTCTACCGCGACCCTAACATCACTCCCTGGTTATATTAACGCCACTCCAGATAAGAACCTGTTATATTTTTCTTCTTTCCTTATATTTTCCTCTTCTGTTTAATCTAGCTTATACATGTTAATTCGCTAATTTAATGTTAGGTCATAACAAATACACTACCGTCAGTCTCGGCGGCGCCACAGTGCTAACAATGTTTATGTTTCTATGTTTCTCACTAATACCCTTACTCGCGTGCCCCTTTGTATGTCTTTTTCACTTCTCCCTGCTTTCCCTGCATCGATCACCTGCTTTAAATTTCTACTCAATCACACACAACACCCTCGATTTTTACACATCTGCACGACATGATAATGTACATATGTACTCAGCTTCACCACAACCACTCCGACCTTATAGTGCACACAGACATATAGGATACACACGCACACAAGCGTTCACACGCTCGTTCATATCTGACTCATTTGCACGTGCAATATTAGCTACACACACATGTCTATGGGCACACTAAGGTTTGTCTCATGGAATGTGCATGGAGCTGGCTCCAGAGAGAAGAGGTTAAAAATATTTAGCCAGCTTAAAAAACTACAGGCAGACGTTGTTTTATTACAAGAGACTCATAGACCTGCCACAGCTACAGATGAACTTAAAACACCTGAGTTTCCTAATGTGTTCTCAGCCTGTTATAACTCTAGGCAGAGGGGAGTAGCAATTTTAATACATAAAAATGTTAATTTCACATTACTCAACACAATTATAGATCCAGAAGGTAGATTTATAATCATTAAATTGTCTATACTTAACAAGAAGTTATGTATTGTTAGTATATATGGTCCAAATGTTGATAACCCTTCATTCTTCCACGTTTTCTTTACCACACTCTCTGAACACCTAGATAGCACACTCGTTCTTGGGGGCGATCTCAATTTCGCACTAAATAAAGAAATGGATAGGCTCAGTACAGCTGCTCAGCGCAATTGGGAATCCATAAATATAGTTAAGCAGTACATGAGTGACTATGGTCTTCGCGATGCATGGCGTTCTCTTCACCCCAACCGTAGGGAATATACTTTCTTCTCACACGTCCATCACTCTTACTCTCGTCTGGATTATTTCCTAATCAGTAGCTCACTGCTGAGTGACATTTCAGACACTGAGATACACCCTATAGCTGTCAGCGATCATGCTCCTGTATCTTTAACCCTAATAAATAAGAAAGCCATTCCACCAATTAGAAACTGGACATTTAATACATCATTGCTTAAAGATGGAGATTTTATTAACTATTTCAAAAAAGAGTGGGCTTTATATTTAGACTATAATGACCTGCCTGGAACATCAGCATCTGTTCTCTGGGAAGCAGGCAAAGCTGTGATGAGAGGTAAAATAATCTCATTCTCATCACATAAAAAGAAAAGAGAAAACAAGTATATTCAGGAATTAGAAGAAAACATCAAACCCTTAGAAGAAGCTTATGTATCATCCCAGGAACAGGAAATGCTGAATAAAATACGTAAAGCAAAATTAGAATTAAATGAAATTATTCATAAAAAAACACAATTCTTAGCACAAAGACTTCGCTGGCAAAATTATGAATATGGTAATAAATCAGGTAGATTTTTAGCTAACCAGTTAAAAATAAATAAAGAAAAAACAACTATATGTGCTGTTAAAGACTCAACTGGGGATACAGTATATGACCCTGAAAGAATAAACAACACTTTCAGGGACTTTTACAAATCTTTATACTTACCACAGATAAACCCATCTAAAGACGAAATTGATCAGTTTCTTGATAGTATAACCCTTCCGAAATTATCAGATAATCAAACGATGGCACTGGATTCTCTGCTGACACCAGGTGAACTCCAGGAAGCTTTGAACAGTATGCCCAATAATAAGGCTCCAGGCCCAGATGGATTTCCAGTAGAATTCTATAAAGAATTCTGGACAATTCTGTCACCAACATTCTACAGAATGTTGCAGGAAACCAAGGAAAATGGTAGACTACCACCAAATATGAATTCTGCCAACATTAGTCTCTTGCTAAAACCAGGCAAAGACCCTATATTGCCTACCAGCTATCGTCCAATATCACTTATTAATGTTGACCTTAAAATAATCTGCAAAGCTCTCTCAAAAAGAATAGAGAAGATAACCCCTCACATAATTCATCCTGACCAAACTGGTTTCATAAAAGGGAGGCACTCATCAACAAACACACGTAGATTACTCAATCTGATAGACTATTCGTGCAATAAAAACCTTCAAATCATAATATTGTCTCTAGATGCAGAAAAAGCATTCGATAGAGTTAGTTGGAGTTTTTTATTTGCAACATTACACAAATTTGGTTTTGGAACCTCTTTTATAAACTGGTTAAAAATATTATATAGTTCCCCAACAGCATGTGTTAGGACGAATGACCAAACATCCTCTAGCTTCTGTCTCAAGAGGGGCACCAGGCAGGGATGCCCTCTCTCCCCCTCACTCTTTGCAATTTTTATTGAACCACTAGCAGCAGCAATTAGACAGGCTATAGTGATTAAAGGCATCAAATGCAAGAATGTGGAACATAAGGTCAGTCTTTATGCGGATGATGTGTTACTTTTTCTCCAGCATTCACAAACCACTCTCTCTGAGGTAATTACATTAATAAACTCTTTCTCAAGAGTCTCAGATTATTCAATAAACTGGTTAAAATCTACAGTTCTTCCAATTAACTGCTCCTTTCAGAACTCTTCCTCCACTCCACTGCAATCTGGGGATGTTAAATATTTAGGTATTAATGTTTCACCTAGGCTGGCAGACTTAACTAAATTAAACCACATCCCACTTTTAAAGAAGGTAGAGGATGAGCTGGTTAGATGGAAGTCCCTGCCCATATCACTCATGGGAAGGGTTGCATCAATAAAAATGATGGTGTTACCAAGAATTAATTATTTATTTGCAATGATTCCAAGTAAACCATCACCTGACTGGTTTAGATCTCTGGACTCCGCCATCTCTAAATTCCTTTGGAAAGATAAACCACCGCGTATTAGCTTAAAAACGCTGCAAAGGACCAAGGACAAAGGAGGACTAGATCTGCCTAACTTTCACCACTACTTCTTAGCCAACAGGCTTCAAAACATCTCAGGATGGCTAAAACATACCTTCTTAGATGAACCTTGGCTAGACGTAGAACAGGCTCTATGCAATAACATAGACATTTCGGATCTACCATTCATTAGCTCAAACATTAAACGACATGAATGCTTCAAAAGCATCAGTATCAGCTCTTCTCTGACAGCATGGTGGGAGTTTCTTAAAATGACTGAGTCTTCATTAATCCCATGCAAACGTACTCCCATCTGGAACAACCCTGACATACTACTAAACAATAATATGATAAATTTCCCGGATTGGAGTTGTAAAGGTATTAAATACTTGGAACATATATTTGAAGAAATAGACTTTATCCCCTTTGACTTATTAGTTAAAAGACATGGGATTAACAAGAATAGATTTTTAGAATATCAACAAGTTAAATCTATAGTAAAAAGGAAATTCAAGTCTAATCAAATCAAATTACAAATACCACCAAGGGTGGCAGAATTCCTTAATCTCAAAACCCCCAAATTACTGTCTAAAATATACAGGACACTTTCTACAATGGATGATTCAATATCCCTTCCTATTGCAAAATGGGAGGCAGATTTATCAATCAGCTGGGACCACAATTTCTGGTCTAAGACATGCTTAAAAACCTTTGAACTGATTAGAAGTCCCAATTTACAATTAATACAATACAAAATCCTGCATAGAGTGCACTATACAGGGCATCGGATGTTCAGGATGGGTTTTACATCTTCTAACAACTGCTCACACTGTCAAGGGGATACACCTGACAATTACATCCATGCTCTTTGGTTCTGTCCACCTGTTCAGATGTTTTGGCGCAGGATTTGTGAGGACTTATCAAAGTGTCTGAAATGTACCATTCCAGCCTCTCCTTCAGTCTGCTTGTTGGGTGACTTAGATGGTGTCACTACAGAGATTAACACAACCCACATGGCTTTCACCGCTTTATGCATTGCTAAGAAGACTGTCCTCATGAACTGGAAAAATAAAAATAACCTTAATATCAACCAATATAGAGAGAGTTTGCTGGACCATATTAGTCTTGATACAGCTTCTGCCGCCACATTAGACCAATCTCTCTGGGCTCCTTTGATCAGCTCCATCACCTAGTGGCGGTGGGGGGTCGCAGGTTTGTCCCGCTTCGGTCTTTGTTGTTGGTGTGGGGGGGGGCCTATGGGCTTGGGGTGTCTGGGGGTTCCCTGGGGGGGGGGTTTCTGGGGGGGTTCGGCGCTGGGACTGCGGTCCTGGCCTGGATGGGGCTTTGGTGGCTCTTGGGTGGCGTCTTTCTGGTGGCTGCATGCAGCGCTGCTGGGGTAGCCTGTGCCGGCGGACGTAGGGTACCAGCCTGGCGGCCGTGCTGCTCCTGGGTGGGTCCGGGGCGGGCTTGGGGTTCTGGGGGCGCTCTGCCTCCGGGCTGGGGTTCCGGCTGGGCTGGGGGGGCTTGGGTCCTGGTGGGTGGGTCGCCGGGGTGTGGGCTGGCGCGTGCACTGGGGCCCGGCCCCGGCGCGGGGACCTTCGGCGCATTGGAGGGGCTGGGGGCCTCTTTAGCTGGTGGGGAGGTTGTTACCATCTGCCCGCAGGTGGTCCCTGCCTTAGGGGTATCCACTCTGCGGGGGTGGGGGGGAATCCAATAGAGTAGGAGAATGGACCCAACCTGGGTGTCTGTTGTCTTATGTAGTCTGGGAGTTGACTGAATGGTGGGGTGGGTGTAGTTTTTCCCTCTGTGGTGGGGTCTGGTTGGCTGCCCCGGGCTCTGTGGTGCCCGGTGGTGCCGCTGCTCTGGGCCCCCGGACTGGATGGGCCTCGGCTCTCCCGCCCTGGGTGGATTTCGGGGAACGGGGGTGCTTATGGGGGTCAGCGGGGGGGCTGGCTCCAGAGGGGGGGTACTTTGCCCCCCCCGATCCTTTCCTCCCCATCCCTAAATGCTTCCCTCCTCCCGCTCCGTCACCCCAACACACATATAGGGCTTTGAGGTGCAGGTGCGTCGCTGGGATGCAGGGGAGGTATTCCTCCTCTGTCCCCCCGTGGCCACCTGTGTCTCAATCACACATCACAACTTAGACACTCTCATTACTTACTCTCTCATGACACATACATTTAGGGCCTTGGGGGTGGGCACAAGGAATGGCGTCCAGAGGGCGGTCTGTTCATTCAGCCTTACCTCTGGTGCCAGTGCCCACTTCTCAATTTTAAGTTGCATATAGACATTGAGGGTTCTGGGGAGGGGCCGAGCTGACACCAGCTGCTGATTGGCAGAGGGTGGTTAGCACCATGCCCTTCCCCTGTTTTAAAACACTTTAGAACAACACGCACCAACACCACATATGAGCGGGCGGAGGGAAGCATGGGGTCTTTTCACGCCCCCGTTCTCTGTTCACCATCTGGGGCCGGGGGCTGGGAGGAGCTGGCCGTCCGGTCGGGGTCTGGGCTGGTGGGCTTCTTGGCTGCTGTGGGGTCCGGGGTGGTCTTCTTGTCCCCATGCCAGAGGAAAAAAGGGATCCATCTCCGAGGTCTGGTGGCGGATTGCCCCTCTGGGGGCGGTGGTGCCTAGATCTCGGAGTATAGAGTATATATGGGGAGTGTGAGTGTGTGTACGGCGTTCATTTCTGTGTCTTCATGTTGGGCGAATGGGTGAATATTTGTTTATGTGTGCATGAGGGTGGGAACGTATGCTTGTGTATGTGTGTGCCTGTCTGTCTATACGTATGTGTCAGGTTGGGTCTTAGACTCCACCTGAAATAACATCTCAGGCTCTATTACCCCCCGCCACACTCCCTGCTGGTGGATGAGGCCCCCGGCCGCCGGTGCGTTGGTGGTTCTCGATGTCTGGGGCTGGATGCTCTGGTGTGTGCTGGCTCACTCTCGGCGGTTGCCTGCCGGGGCCTGGCCCTTCCGGCTCTGTCGGGGCCCTGGCTGGGGGGTGGGGGGGCCCTTGGATCTCTGGGCCCGGGGTCCGGTCTGCCCTGGTGTGGCCGGCCGCCGGCGGGGCCTGCGTGCTCGTCGCCACGGCCCCCTGGGGCTCCTGTGATGTGGCTGCCGGATGGCCCCCCTCCGGAGCGCTCCTCTGCCCTTTTCTGGGTGGGGGCTGCAATTGTCCCTGCGTTGGTCCTCCTGGGGTTCCCGTGCCCTGGGGGGCCTCTGGATATCTGTGGCCCGGGTCTCCCCCGGGTCGACTTCATGTCCTGGGTGGGCGGGGCTGTGGCTCCCCACACACACTACTAGACAATTACTTGGAGAAACCTTAGGAACACCAGCGCGCTGACACACAGGTGTGCACACAGGTGCTCACGGACACGTGCTCACGGACACACACTGTCTTGATCGGCTGTTGTTTCTGGGCATGGGTTGTAAGGCTGGTTGTGTGTGCTGTTCAACAACATTCAACGTTTGATGGTCGTTGTGATTAGTACAGATGTTGTATGTTGTCTTTCTCTTTTCAACAGACATGGAAGCAGATTATCTGTTTTGTTTTTTTTCTTGGTTTGTTTTTTTTTTTTTCTTTTGTTTTTTTTTTTTTTTTTCTGTTTTCTTTCCATTCCTCTCTCTCCCTCTCTCTCTCTTCCCTCCTTCTCCTTTGTCCCCCCCCTCCCTCTCCTTCTTTTGAGGAAGTAAATAAAAATATAAAATAAAATAAAAAATAAATAAATAAGTAAATAAAAAATAAAAAAATAAAAATAAAAAAAAAATGTATAAATAAATAAATAAATAGATACAGTCCCCCACAGAGGGGGGGTGGAGGAGGGAATAAAAAAAAAAAAAAAAAAAAAAAAAAAATTCCCACCAGGCTGTCAGTGATGTGCTGATGTTGATGCTCTTAAAACAACATTGTCGTTTAAGTATATGACTGATAAATGGCAGGTCCTGGACTCGAATATCATTACAGAACGTTTGCTCAATATCCAGCCAGTTAAGGTCTAAGTTATTTTGTGTAGTCCATTTTAGGACATATATCAATCTATTGGCAAGAAAGTAGTTGTAGAAATTGGGAAGCTCCAAACCCCCACAGTTTTTGGGTTTCTGTAAAGTTTTTAAACTTATTCGTGGTGGTTTAGATTTCCATAGATATTTTGAGATTAAGGAGTCCAGTGAATTAAACCAAGTCCGCGGAGGTTGACTCGGAACCATTGAGAACGTGTAGTTAATTTTTGGTAAGATCATCATTTTGACTGTTGCTACTCTTCCCAGAAGTGATGTGGGTAGATTGTTCCACCGTGCAAGGTCATCTTCTATCTTTTTAAGCAGCGGACTGTAATTTAATCGCATCAGATCTGACAGCTTGGCAGAAATGTTAATACCCAGATATCTAATGTTCCCAGATTGAAGTGGGATAGTTGGATTGGACTGGAAGTCACAAGATATTGGAAGAGTAGTCGACTTATTCCAATTAATAGAGTAATCTGAAATGGGGGAGAACTTATCTATGAGTCTTATCGTCTCTGTGAGGGAACCCTGTGTATTTTGAAGAAAAAGTAATACATCATCTGCATAAAGACTAATTTTATGGGTTATACTTGCTGTTTGAATACCTTTGATATTATTATTGTTCCGAATTGCTGCTGCCAATGGTTCAATAAATATAGCAAATAGTGATGGAGAAAGTGGACAACCTTGCCTAGTGCCCCTTCTGAGAGTGAAGCTTGGGGAGATTTGATCATTCGTTTTTACGCAGGCTTTAGGTGAACTGTATAAAATTTTAATCCAGGTTACGAAGTTCTCGCGAAATCCAAATTTTAGTAAGGTTGCCATTAGAAATTTCCAGTTGACCCTGTCAAAAGCCTTTTCTGCGTCCAATGAGATGATTATGGCTTCCTTATTTTGAATGTTGCAGTAGTCTATTACGCCAATTAGTCTCCTCATGTTGTTAGTGGACTGTCTGCCTTTAATGAAACCCGTTTGATCTGGATGTATTATATAAGGTGTCACTTTTTCAATTCTACTAGCCAGTGCTTTGCTGATGATTTTAAGGTCCGCATTTATGAGTGATATTGGTCGGTAGCTAGAGGGGAGAGCAGGGTCTTTGTCAGGTTTGAGGAGCAGGTTAATGTCTGCACAATTCATATTTGGGGGGATGCTGCTAGTTTCTTTAATTTCTATAACCATTCTATGGAATAGTGGTGCTAGCAGAGGCCAAAATGTTTTGTAGAATTCTGCTGGAAGTCCATCTGGACCTGGGGCTTTCCCGTTAGGCATACATTGTAGTGCCTCGTGAAGTTCCAATATTGAGAGAGGTAATTCTAATGCCGATATTTGTTCATTATTTAATTTTGGTAGGTCGATGTTGTTTAAGAACTCTTCTATTTCAGAATTGGTTGGATTAATATTAGGTGAGTATAATTTTTTATAGAAGTCCCTAAATATCCTTATCTCTCCTAGGCTATGAGTTGCCTTCCCATTGGGGTCTGTAACTGAAGAGATTGCTGCCTTCTCTTTATTCTGTTTTAGTTGGTTTGCTAAAAACTTACTTGATTTATTACTATGTTCAAAATTGTCCAAGCGTAATTGACACAATTTTTTGTCTCTTAATTCTTGCAATTTCATTTTACTTTTCCTCAGCTCATTTAGAAGGTGTTTTTCTTGGGAGGCAACATGTGCTGATTCCAAAGTTTTAATTTTCTGTTCTAGTTCTGTCTCGAGTGCTTTTTCCTTTTTCTTTTTATGTACTGAATATGATATTATTCTGCCTCGTATTACAGCCTTTGCTGTCTCCCAGAGAATGCACGCAGAGATACTTGGCAAGTCATTTGTTTCAATAAATGTTGTCCAATCTTTTTTAATAACTTCTAGAAACTCTGAGTCCGTTAGTAATGATGTATTCAGTCTCCACCGTTTAAAAGGTGGTGCACTAACTTTTACAGTGACCGTCATAGTGACAGGTGCATGGTCACTGATTGTTATAGGGTGAATTTGTGTGCCACGTATATCTTTCATGACTGTATTACTGATAAGAAAAAAGTCTATCCGGGAGTAAGAATGATGGACTGGTGAAAAAAACGTGTATTCTCTAAGCGTGGTGTGAAAAGTACGCCAGACATCGCATAGGCCGAAATCATTCATATATTGTTTTACTGTTTCGGATGACTGGCAAGTACGGTAACTAGCTGCTGTACTACGTCTGTCAGATTCTGGGTTAAGTACTAATTTGAAGTCCCCTCCCAGTATAAATTCTGTGTCTGAGTATGATGATATTGCAGCAAAAAGGTGGTGGAAGAAGGAGGGGTCATCACTATTTGGACCGTATATATTGGCAATACATAATTCTTTGTTATATGCTGAAATTTTAATAATTATGAATCTACCTTTTGGGTCTGCAATAGTGTCTTTACAGTTGAAACATATTCTTTTGTTGATTAAAATTGCTACACCTCTCTGTTTTGAATTATAACTAGCTAAGTATACGTGTGGAAATTCTGGTGAATTTAATGTTCACTGTCCTGTTTTGGCTAAGTGAGTTTCCTGTAGTAGGACAATGTCTGCCTGTACTGTTGTTAGATATTCTAAGATTTTACGTCTCTTAGCAAATGAGCCAATACCACACACGTTCCAAGTGACAAAGCGTAGTGAATTCATGCTGTCCTAACTTAGACCCCCTGAGTGCAATCTAATGTTAAAATGGACGGATGTGTGTGTATGTGAATGACTGTGTGTGTATGAGTGTGAATGTGTCAGGATGAATGTGTGTGCAAATGTCAATGTGTGAATGTCTCCATGTGTGCTACTAAGATGAGGAGATCTGTCTGAGCTTGAGTGGGCATGTGTATATGTTAGTGTATGAATGCATACATGTGTGATGTTTAGATGAGGGGGTGCGTGTATGTTTGAGTGGGCGTCTATGCATGCGAGTGTGTGACTATCTACGTGTATGTGTGGGTGTATAGTATCTGGTAGACTGCTTCCAGATAAAACATTTTTGAGCGTCAATATCGATATGCTACAATTACCATAACAATGACAATGATGGCCATAACAACAACAACAAGAACTGCGACTGTGGTGAGACATTAAACAAGGGGGTTGAGGAACAGTAAGGGGTATAAAGTGACCCGGCCTTAATAGTCCTAGACAAAGCCGTCTAGTGTGCTGCGTGCGCTAAAAACCTGTATTAACTGCCAAACTTTTAAAGTTAGTTTATTAAATGCGTGTTACCTTAGTCGGAAGTGGTTTCAGTAGAGCCAAGCGGTGGTGTTCTGGTCGCGAAACAGTTGTCCATTAACATACAGTCTGTCTACTGCGATGACAGCCCGGGCTCCTTCCGCAATGAATTTTTTCCTTAGCTGGAACAGGATTCTGCGACGATCCAGGATTTCTTTGGGAAATTGGTCGTTGACGCTGAAGTCCGTTCCTCTGAGCTCCCTGCCTCGGCTTTTCACCAGCTCCTTTTGTTTGAAATGTTCAAACTTGGCCACGATAGGTCTTGGACGCTGAGCTTCTTTCCTCACCCCTCCTATGCGGTGGACCCGATGAAACGTGATGTTGTTGACGGTGTCCCGAGAAAGTTTAAGTTCTTGTTGCATGAAGTTTCTGATGGTAGCTTCTGCGTCTTCCTCTGCACGCTCCGGAATTCCGGCGAACACTAAATTGTCCCGCATACTTCTTGCTTGAATATCAAGCAGGGACTCTTTCATACGCTTATTTTCTGTGGAGAGTTCCGCCATACCTTCCGTGAGGGATTTTACGGAGTCTCTGAGAATCTTGTTTTCAGATGCGAGCGATTCCACCTGTTGTTGACTGTACTCCAGAGATTCCCGTAGTGCTTGAAATTCCTTGTTAAGGATTTCTACAAGTGCCAGTCGGGCGTCAAAACTGGAAAGTTTGTTATTAATGGACTCTAGGATATCTCTGTTTTCCTTATCCGGCGATGAAGGGCTGCTTGAGGGGCTGTTTGAAGTACAGTCCGAGCGGGTTCTCTTCGTGGATGGAGTCGCTTGGTTCTTCTTCATGATGAGTCGCTCGTAATACTCGTCCACGTAATCCTGTAAGTCTTCTAAGGTTTCTTCGTCCAGGATGTAATGAGTAAACTTCTCTATCCGATAAACTATATATACTATATATACTATTATTAATATTATTAATATTTTGGCTTGTTTAAGTTGGCTGTCGAAGTAAGTTTTGTTTGTTTTTTAGTAGGACGCTGCCATGTTGGATTACGCACAGCTCTCACGGGATCTCACAGCATCACGGGAACAGATGAACTGTAAAATTAATAGTAAACTACTGCAACCCTCCTACCAGTAGTTTACTTTAAATTAACATGACAATTTTTTGCATTTATTTTAAGGGGCCCGGCTGCAGCTGAGAGCAGCGCGTGGCTCAACAGACTAAGTATCTGACCATATGATCCAAAGGTTCATATCCAGCCTCAGCTGAGTAGCTCCATGTCTTTGGGCTCTTGAGCAAAGCCCTTGATTCCCAACGAGGCAGAAAATTTGCATCAGGCTTGTGTGAGCAAAGACACTTGCATCATGCCTGGTTCCACTTTGTATCAGATGCTGATTATGGTCCTTTAATTGGCATTGGGGAAATTGGGGAAAGCATTTGGGTTTATTGTACTGATAAAAAAAGATTTGCCGAAATTTCCCAAAATAAGTGAGTGCAAAAAATGTTGCCTTAATTAACTTGAGTATATCCTAAACGGTATTTTTTTCAGTGTGGTATACCCTCCGTGCACAAGATGGCACTTCTAATGTTCAAAATCTGTGTGGTGGGCTGGGGTACTTCCGGTGTAAGCTGTCAGCGAGTTTATGCAAAATGTTGAGAATGAAGAACAAGCGCCTTACATATCAGTATCAAATTGGCAAGTCTAAATTACATTGTAGTGTACCTTGATGTGCCGTTTCATCGAGGTATAATTCTGAAATAAGTTTCCATTGTTTCCCACGTAATCCTGAGGTGCGAGCTCAGTGGTAGTCAAGATATGACGAGAGAACTTCACTCCTACTAACATTCTGGTCCGCAGTCGGCATTTCAAGGTAGACGATTTCATCACAACAGGACATCGAAAACTCGTTCAAGGAGCGGTGCCCTGCCTTTTTGAGTGGAATAATTTTACCATACCAGCACCGAGGCGCAATGTGTGGGAGGGCCACCCTAAATGCCCCTCTCCCTGGCAGGGCCCGGTGTCAGTGTCCGTTGACCCTGATTGCGAGATAGAAGTAACGTTACCACTGGACCATGACTATCCTGTAACTCCGTCGACATCAGTGATGGCATCCGACTTGGCAGAAGAGAATGAAATTTTGAAGAAAAAAATTCAGGAGCTGCAACAGCAGATTGAAACTCTGCAGCTGCAGTTAAGATTTGGCCTAGAACGTCTTGCAGGGTCTGATGAGGACATTCGTTTTTACACAAGGAAGGTCCATGTCCTGAAAAATCATTTTGTAATCAACACGTCCCTCATTGCATGGAATTAATGTATATTGTTAATATCAAGTTAAATTAACGCCAACATAACTGTTTCATTGCTAGATTTGCATCATATCAGCACTTCCAGGCCTTTTGGCAACTTGTGCAGCCAGCCGTGAACACCAAGATGGTGCAGGTCACCAGTGCCAGTGCAGCCAGCCGTGAACATCAAGATGGTGTGGGTCGCCAGTGCAGCCAGCCGTGAATACCAAGATGGTGCGGGTTACCAGTGCCAGTGCAGCTAAGCTGTGTTATCAGGGTCTCGTGGATTAATGCATACTACACTAAATAAGATTTTAGCCTGAAAGCTTAGCCTTTTGGTGCTTAATGGAAATTTGAATAAATGCAAAGGTGATCACAAAGGCTGCAATTAATCATGTTATATAGCCCCAACCCATTTAAGTTACATCTTTAACTAATTCATTTAGGTGGTAAATATACTTTTATATAAGCAGTAAAACTAATTGTATGTTTGCAGTACTTTTGCTAATTCTGTTTACAAAATTATATATCTAATATATATATATATATATATATATATATATATATATCTAAGTAAACAATTATCAACAGTAATGTTATATAAGGAGCCATACACAGCAAATGTGCCAGTGTTAAATTAACACTGCATGGTGTCTATATGGGTCCACACCATTCAGTGTTACCTTTAAAACTTTACAGTGTGCAGTGAGTGTTGTTTTTACAGTGTTAATGTTTATTAACTCTAATAATGTTCAATTTACACCATAGGGTGTTAAGTCGATGAGTCTCCACCTCCACACCTGCCCCATTTTAATATGCGCACAAGTCATGAGGATCAGAAGTGCCATCCCAGATTTACCCACCATCATGAGAAAGGACGTTACAGCTTTTTCTTGTTT
>NW_027326078.1:0-77538 GCF_048594095.1 Paramormyrops kingsleyae
ACACAACGTGTAGTTAGAGTATGGAATAATCTTCCTGCTAGTGTAGCGCAAGCTAAAACCCTGGGTTCCTTTAAATCAGAGCTAGATAAGATTTTAACAACTCTAAGCTATTATTTAAGTTCTCCCCAAACGAGCTTGATGGGCCTAATGGCCTACTCTCATTTGTAAATTTGTTATATTCTTATGTTCTTAACCCTTTCAGGCTCAAATTAAGTTTTAGTAACGACAGGACAACCAAGTCCTGCAGTGGTACTTCTGAGTAAAAAAAAACTCATAAAATATGTATGTGGGGTAATAAGGTAGTTAGTTTTTAACTGTTGCAAATCAGCAACGCCTGCCTTGAGAGGGTTAATACCTTTTTAGTCCTTTTTGGGCAGTAATTTTAACAGTTTTTCATTGATAAGGCATTCAGTCTGGATGTCAGAATCTAATCCCCTTAAAAACATTTTTCTGCATGGTAATCATGTTCAGGTATCAGCCACAGACACAGATTGCACTCAGCAAGCCAGAGGAATGCTAAAATCCCTGCAGCTTTGAGCTTAAGCAAGAGCCATTTGTGGGGAACAACATCAAAGGCCTTCTGGAAATCTAAGTAGATCACATCGTAGGCCTTTTTATGATCAATTTCTCTTGTATCTTCCTCAAAGAACTCAAATAAATTCGTTAAACAGGATCTACCTCTCCTAAATCCATGTTGGCTATCCCTCAGAATGCTATTTGCATCCAGGTAATCTACCATTTTCACTTGAATTATAGCTTCCATTATTTTTCCAGTAACGCTAGTTAAACTGATTGGCCTATAATTTGCTGGATTACTTCTATCCCCTTTTTTGAATATGGGGGTTATATTAGCATGCTTCCAATCAGAAGGTACCAAACCCGCAGATAACGATTTCTGGAATAATAAAGTTAAAGGTTGGCTAATGATATCCCTCATCTCTTTTAAAACTATAGGTAAGATGCCATCAGGGCCCTGTGATTTGTTTATTTTGAGCTTATCTAGGCTTAGTACCACATCAGCCTCAGTTATACATATATTGGTCAATGACAGCACTGTATTCGTACTAAATGGTGGTATGTTACTCATGTTCTCTACTGTGAACACCCGTGTAAAATAATCATTAAACTCATTTACTATATCAATTTAATTTTCAATTATAAGGCCCTTACTATCCTGCAAATTAGTGATTTCAGCTTTTAGAGCTCTTTTGGAGTTAAAATATTGGAAGAAACTTTTATTGTCATCCTTAGCCTCCAGTGCAGTTTTTCTTTCTACATTCTTCTTAGAGATTCTAATGTTGTTTTTTAACTCAACTTGTAGATTTAGATACTCCTGCTTAGTTTTGAAATCATTAGTTAATTTTCATTTGTGGAAGAGAGCCCTTTTCCTTCTGACTTTATTCTTAATTTCCTTAGTAAACCACCTTGGTTGTAGTTTCCTAGATTTAGTTTTGCTGGAAACAGGTATGAAGTCCTCTTGCACTTGCAACAATGTGCTTTTAAAAAATCCCCATTCCTCTTCAACTGTTTTGCAATTTAACTCCATTCAGTTTAAAGTTTCTAGTTTCAGTCTCATATCATTAAAGTTAGCCTTCCTAACATTGTATGGTTTTGTTTTGGACTTTGCTCTTCAGAAACTAAAATTAACCTTGAATTTAACCATGCTATGATCACTACCGTCCAATGGTTCTAAAACCTTTAATTTTCCAGTCCTATCCTGGTTATTAGAGAAAACAAGATCAAGAAGGGCTTCTCCCCTGGTAGGGGTAGTAAGAAGAGCCAGAGTTTGTGTCCCACTGTATCCCAGGTAAATTAAAATCACCCATAACCACCACATTTTTATTACTCGTAATCCTGATATAGTCATATAACATTCCGCTTTCCTCTGCAGCTATATTAGGTGCTCTATAACAAACCCTGACAATTAGGCCATTTGAGTCTTTAGCATCAAGTTTTATCCATACAGCTTTTGTACTTTTATTTTTATTAGTGAGCTCCCTTGCCTGCAAGTTTTCTTTTACGTATACTGCAACACCACCTCCCTTCTTGCCTATTCGGTCTCTACGGAACAATGTATAACCATCAATATTATATTCTTCACCATCATTGTCACTCATCCATGTTTCAGTTATTCCTATAATGTCGTAAGTGTCTGATGAAATTAAAGCCTCTAAATGATTAATTTTGTTTCTAATACTCCTAGCATTTAAATAAAGACCACAAATGGTAGGCCTTTTACAGTGCCCACTTTTAATATTTTTTTGGGCTTTCCATCTCTCCCCACATAAATTCGTAACTAACCTCCCTGCCCCCCCAGTCCCTAGTTTAAACATTCCTCAACTACTCTACACATACGCCTCCCCAATACACTGGTTCCCCTATGATTCAGATGCAACCAATCCGGCTTGAACAGGTCCCACCTGTTCCAGAAGGTCTTCCAGTGCCCCATAAACCTAAACCCCTCTTTCCTACACCACCATTTTAGCCACGCATTTAATCCTCTTATCTCAGCTAACTTAGCCTGACTTGCACGTGGCACAGGAAGTATTCCAGAGAATACCACCGTGGATGTTCTGCTTCTAAGCTTATCCGCGACTTCTATAAATTTATCCTGCAGAACAGCCCTCCTGTCCTTTCCTATGTCATTGGTGCCAACATGCACCACGACCACTGGATTCACCCCGGCTGGGGCCAAAAGCCTGTCCACTCGATTCGGAAGGTCCCCTACCTGGGCACCAGGCCGGCAAGACACCGTACGGGACCCTCTATCACGGATGCACACATTAATATCTACACCTCTAATAATTGAATCCTCTACTACCACAACCTCCCTCCTCCTGGGGGTAGGCGGCTCCTTGGTGCCTATGGGCCCACCTGCCTCCCCAGTCTCTTCTGGCTCTAAAGCTGGAAGCACCTGAAAGCGGTTAGACACGTCACTTCAGGTGATGGTGCCTCTGTGAACTGTGTACGCCCTTTTCTACGTCTATGACCTACGTTCACCCAGCTCTCTTGACCTACCTGTTCATCATTCTCCCCCCTCCCCACTTGTGACATAGACACAGTCTCCCTAAAAGGCGTACTAGGTCTCTCCTTTAACTCATTGCTGTGTTGGATGAGAGCCAGTTGCTCCTCGAGGTCACAAACCTTGACCGTGAGTGAGTCTACTAACTTACATCACTCGCAGATGAAGTCCGAGTGGACAGAAGCATCCAGAAGGGCAAACATCTTGCAAACACAACACTGAGCTGGCCCCATAATTACCTAACTCACTCCTTTACTCCCAGCCCAGTATATTAATATAGCGTATTTAAACATTTAGTTGATCTAATTAACGTATAGTTAAAACAATAAAGTGCTGAGTACAATAAAACACTAAATTAACACTTGCGTTAAATTGGAACTTTTTTTATAAATTATCCGACAGCGTCAGCGATAACAACCTTAAAATTAAACTTTTAAAATAAATTAACAATTACTTATCCGAGACTAACTTCCTGCTGAACCACGTTTAGCTAAACTAAAGCAAAATTGCTCTAGGGAGGCCCCCAATAGAGTCTGGCTGCAGATCCACTGAGACTCACGTCCACTGAGACGCAGGAAGTGACATCACGTCCACTGACACGCAGGAAGTGACATCACTAATCCACTGAGACGCAGCCATAGATATATTCTATGATACATTCTACTTTTAGTTCATTTAAAAATGGTTCGCAGTTATCACTTGTTTGTATGCATATAGTCGTCCCTCGCGGCTTCACTCCATCGCGGTTTTTTGTCTATTGATTAAAAAGTTGATCGAGACAATGAAAATGATACATCGCTACGCATCGGAAGCATATTTGCTCTTCGTAATTAGATGTATAATAATAACAATTATAACGTCTAATATTTATCTTCTATTATTTTTTCTAATATTTTGGGTAATACAAGTGTAATTTTCATGACCTACCTGTCCAATCCTCTTGTGTGCCACGCCCCCTTATTAACCACATATGCAACCCTGATTGTGACCAGTTGTTTTCTGTCAATTTGATTCTGTTTCTGTCAGTGTCTATAACCCCAGGTCTGTCGTTGACGTTTTGATGTTACTTGTTCCTGTCCCGCATTTGGAGTGATTCCAAATAAACCCTTCAATCCTGACTCCTCGTGTCCCCGTTCCTGCTTCCCTGTCCAGCAGTCATAAACTATTGGTGACTAAAGGATGTTATTCCATGTCTAGAGGGCTCTAATAATGTTAAAAAAACGTATTTAGAAGGTCGTAAACAGGTTTCCAATGCTCTAACTACGAAAATATTCGATTTCTAATGAATCCTATTTCGCGGATTTCGCCTATTGCAGGTTATTTTTAAAACCTAACTCCCGCGATTAACGAGGGACCACTGTATTACTAAATCATAGATTATTTTAAAAATAGTTTGTGCTTATCACATTTGAATTATACATTTATAAAAGTAGTTTGTACTTATAATTTGATAAGTACACAATTTTATTACATTTTATCACCTGTAGTCCTGATTGTGACTGTCAATGGTGACCAGATTTTTTCCCCCCTCAGAGTATTATATTGAAGCCTTAAAGACTGCAGAATTATGCTTCTTGCAGAGCTTTTCTCCATACTTCTGTTATTCGAAGATAATGTACGTCCTACATAAATAAATCACTATACATAGATAATTTGGCAAACATTTTATTTGTAGTGTATTGATGTATAAATTTGAACAAACGTGCGGAAAAAAACAAAAAACAGTATATGGAACGGAATAAAATAAGGAAAAATTTGTATTATGTAAACATGGCATGAATTTTAAGACCCATCCCATCAACGCAATTAGAGAGTAAGGTTTCCATGTCCTCCCTATTATTAAAAATAAACATGAATGGGTCATTCCTGTTGCCACTTTGACTCTCCAGGACCTCCCTGAGTGCTTCCTGCTGATCCTCAGCCTCCATCTGGAGAACAGCAGGTTCGGTCACCTCTCCACTGGAGAGTGATTCTTGCAAATCCAGCACACAGCACTGCAGAGGTCCCTCATGACGCGCGACTCCTATATGACATTGGAAGTGAATATCAGGGGTTAGGGTTAGTTAATCAGGCGCAGCTGGTAGTCAACAGGAAAACCACCTGAGAAAAATGAGGGACATACACACACACACCTCACTATTACACTGGGTACAGCAGTCAGTTACAGCTTGCCCACCAGGTCTGAGAACAGCAGGAGTGCTCACCCTCGAGAGAGGCTCCAAGTTTGCTTTCAGCAGGTGTGAAGCTTCCTCAGTCTTCCTCTGTCCATGTCTGAGTAGTACAAGTACACATCACACACACTACCAAGACTTAATGTTTCAATATCTCAATGTATCATCAATGGTGTCATTAATACCCATATACGCAAAACCTATCCATTAGCTGAATGCACTACCACTGAAGAATTAATGGAATATTACCTTAAAAATAACAAAAATATAATATTCAGCCTCCCTGCTGGGCTTTACCCGGTATTCTATATCTGACAGAAACCTCCTTCACTGCAGAGAAAGTGCACTTGATTCTGCATCTGAATGCATCTCAATGTACAACACGATGCTTTCCATACATACTTTTCCAAACCACTGTTCATCAGAGTTAGGCACCACCATTTTCTTATCCATGGCATGTTAGACTGAATATAAAAAGACAAAAACCATGCATTCAGAATGTTAGGACACCTTTTTCTCTTATAGATAACTATGCAACATTCTACAGCGTCGCAAAGAATACCTTCTTAATGACGTACTTACAGCAGTAAAGTGGAATGGTTCCCCCAAGGCCGTGCAGAGTGCATACTGACAAAATAGAGGGGAGGGGGGATAAAAACTTCAATTGAAACTACATCACAAGTGTTACACCCGACAATTCAAGGTAGTCCTTCTTACACACCACAGTCCACAGATCCAATCTGTTTCGGAACATCCTGCAAAATACAATGCATGATACTAAGGACAGTTGTTTCCAATAGAAATGTAGCAATAGAAAATGCTGAAATCCACTTTACCATGTTTTTCAGTAGCTTCCAGTCTCCTGTGGCAATTTAGTTTGCCAGTTTGCTACAATTAGAAATTTGGAATTGTCAGCGGCATTATGACTACAGCTTATCATGCAAGCAAGATTAAAACTTTGTGCAAGAATTAATGGACACACGGAACACCTTCTGTCACATGCACATGCGTACACACACACAGTCCTGGTCTGCAACCGCAGAAAAATGTTCCACATTGACTTAACAATAGTAGTACACCAAGTTTCTCTGGTATTGTGTTGGTCCAATTATTCACTGTTTATGAATGGCATGAACCAATGTGGAACATTTAGTATCAATATGGCAAAGGAAGCGAACACTGATGCGCAACTGCGCAGGAACTTTGCAGTTGAACAACCTGTATAAATCGACATAAAGGCCATCTCCAAACCCATGAAGGTTTGTCGAATCAAAAAAGCGGATGAATGATTCATTTATTATGCGATTCATTCATTATGAATTCTGTTGAAGGAATTTAATAAATGAATACATCGTCAGTTTGACAGACTTTTTACAA
Organism: Paramormyrops kingsleyae; assembly: GCF_048594095.1. Classification (NCBI taxonomy): domain Eukaryota; kingdom Metazoa; phylum Chordata; class Actinopteri; order Osteoglossiformes; family Mormyridae; genus Paramormyrops; species Paramormyrops kingsleyae. Next base: position 6,571 of record NW_027326078.1, read on the forward strand.
CACAACTTACAAAAAGTTGCGGGTCTTTAATAAAGAGATCAAAACATACAGACAAAGCATGAAATGGTACAACACAAATGGGTACCAAGGAATGCTATATGTTAGTTAGATCTAGTTAAATAAACACTGTTCTGAGAACATATCTACTTCATTCACCAGAGTTTAGGAAAATCTACTAGGGTCAATATGATTTTAAAAACCAAAAATACCTGATGACATACCTTGGAATGAAATTCCGGTCTTTGCGTGTGAATGTAAATGCTCCTGAGCTCGCAGTAACGTTGTCGGTTTAGACATCGTTACTGGGCACAAAGGGCAATGGAAACTATTGTAAAATAGTGTAGCAATCGGTGATTCGACCAGAACGGGCACGCAGTAGTTGTGGAAGTCGTAATTTATTTCCCTAAAATGAACGGAGCAGTCACACACACGACGTACAGCCTCTCCTCAGCTTACACAGCGCCAAATCCAAGTGGATTCTGACAGGAATTTTATATCGCGCAACACAGGTGTGACAGAAAGAGTAATCAAAAAAAATTATATCCATACAGAATGAAATATAAACACAAAACTTCCCTATTAACTTACAACCAAATGGCTAACTTACAGTCAAAACAAAATGTCAAACAATAATACCTCTCGAACATAATACATAACCTACCTAAAATGAACGGAGCAGTCAGCGACGTACAGCCTCTCCTCAGCTTACACTAATCGTGGGAAGGGGAAAAGTTTATTACAAATTTTGCCTAAGGTTCCTTATCGATATATTAATAAATTATAACGTGGGGGGATATAATCAATATTGCTAAAGGAAATTTTATTCTAATAATTTAAACAACAGAATTTACAAATTATTAATTCTTTAGGTTAAAGTTGGCGGACAACACTCAAGTAGGAACCTTTGTGGCGGAACCAAAAAGTACAAACCAAACCAACGAAATGCAATTTTAAGTACAAACAGTCACAAATAACACGTCATAAATAATAATTACATAAAAAAAAACAAAGGACTGAAGGAGTTCATAAAACCAATAGCTACACATTAACATGGTTACATTAGCACATCTTGCTAACTGAGGCACGGCATTCCTTCGCCAAATTGACCTGTGCATCTGTTGGTCAAAATGAAAAACAAAACTCCGTGAGAACGATTGTGTATGCATTTATGGGCTTTTGAAGGAGTGTGATTACTTGAATACAATTCAGCAACACAGCGATTTGAGTCAGGCTAACTTACATTTACTTTATATATGCATTTGAGTGGCATGAAAGCACCATTCAACTGATCAGAGTAAGCCGCACATGAAAATAAGTTAAACTATTAAGTAAAAGTAGCAATAACCTAAGCACGGACTGTGTTTTATAGCAGCCAAACAATAGCGAACAAAAAAACAATTCCAACCGTTCTAAACATAACGAACAAAAACCATTCCACTTCCAAACATAGCAAACAAAGTTCCCATCCTTCCTGAATTACTAATAACTGAACATATTTAAACAATTAAAACTGAACTTACCGTTCTACTTTCCTTCGCCAATGTCTTGCTAAACAATGGACGCACTGCTAATGCTCGTGAGTATCCACCAAACTTTATGCGTGACGTCATTTCCGGGCGCTCAGTGGATTTCCTGCGTCTCAGTGGACGTGAGCCTCAGTGGATGTCTGCAGCCAGACTCTTCTCAAAGCAGGCTACTGCCGGAGCGGGAAAAAAAGTGGAAAATGTCCTCCCGACCCCGACCGGCGACCGAGCAAAGCTCAGGAGCAACTGTCCTTTCCGAGTTAATGTTACCGACGTTAGATAATATTACCCCGCGGGTGTTTGACGCGAAGGTACGCAGACAGAAATGCCGCTCGCACAACGCCTGCAGCTATCGATAACACTCGCGCTGTCAATTAACAAGGACAGACAAGTACTCACGTAGACCGAGAAAAAAATAAAAGTTAAAAATTAAACAGCAACCACCCATGTAACTGTACTGGCACACAAAGGTTAAGGTTAGGTATGGGTAGAGGTTAAGGGTGTCGTGATTGTGATTATAGTTTTCCCCATAGAAATGAATGGAGGGTCCCCAATTAGATACGAAGACCAACTTGTGTGTGTGTGTGCACATACACACACACTGGCCTATACAAGTGCTTAAGTATGAACAATAAAAAGTACTTCACATTCAAATCTATTAATCTTACAAAAAGCAAACTATTCTTTTAAATTCACTCAAGACAGTTTTAAATACAGCATTGTAAATTATAGTGCATCACAATAAGGAAAACTGAGTTGTAAGAGGATGTTTCCTTTTTATTTTGAAAAAGACATGGAGCTTGCCAGCACAGATTAGTGGAAAGACATTTTATTAAAACTGAATACCGATCTACAGCTTAATAATGAATTATGAAAATGTCTTGGCTAGTACTTTCAGAACTTTTATAAGTGGTGAATGAACTGATGGCAATGTCTGTTTTTTTTAAATATGTGTATTTAGCTCTAGTTTTGATAAGTTTGAATATTGATAACATTTAAAGACTGGTCAGCAATATTGGTATGTTAATCGATATATTGTGTCTCTTCATATTGTTTGTTCCATCTTAATAGTTCCAATATGTAATGCAAAATAGTAATAATAAGAAAGAGAAATATATTGCTTCAGAATTGTGGGAGGAAATTGAAATTGAAAAAAATTGTGATCGTTTTTACCCAGAATCATGTAGTGCGGTACATGCTTTTCGCAAATAGTAAGGAATGCAAAATGTCAGCAGTCAGGTTGGGATGCTAGGTTTGTTAATTGCTGTAATGTTTGAAATCGGAGGTTAGCATGTATAGCACCAGTGAGAAACCATATATACCCTTGCTAACATTGTAGTTACTGCACACTGAGAAATATTAATACAGCAATTAGTAATTTGTAATTAGTAACACATCCAACAACTGAAAAATTATGTTGTAAGGTGTGCACTTTTTGCCGCTTGGTTTTGTTGTTTTGCCACTTGGTTCCACAGGCCTGTCATGTGCCTTGCTCGTGCTTGGGGACAAGATGATCTCTAAAGCCTTCCCTGTGGCATTTTATCATTCAAATAAATGACAAATTGTAGTAGTGACACATATGTGGTTGATACTGATCTTCCTTTATCTAATCTTTTAGATAAATCTCAAGTAATACCAAATATGAACAGAAACTCAACAAGGCTGGTATACGTGATCCATACTCATAACCAGTGTTGGGCACATTACTTTAAAAAACAAAATAGAAACGAGTTAAAAAAAAAAAAGTAATTAGTTATAGTTACTAGTTACTTCTTCCAACTAACTGAGTTAGTAACTGAGTTGCAGCTTTATAAAAGTAACTAGTTACCTGGGAAAGTAACTTATGCATTACATTTTTTTTAAATGTTCAAATATGTCAAAAATGTGGATCCCCCTCCCCCCCTATGGTGGAAATTCAGCTGTATGTTCAATTATTTGTAATAACACTGTCAATCAAATATGTTTATTGAATGTTTAATAAAGTCTAAATATAAATAAAATAATAATTTTTTAACAGAAAACATTGTACACAAATCTACACTATTTTAATATCGCTGTAGGACAATGTGAGACAAGACACCTATCAAATTTAACATATCATTGTATATATGGTCATTGCTATGTATATAATAGTAGAATGATAAAACACAATAGGTGTTTTAGAACTTTACATATTTATTGCATATCAACAGGCAGCAGCTGGAGATCTAAATTAAATTATGCTTGTACCAAAATTAAGCAATGTACCAAAAATAAATTAATAAATATACAATCTTCGTAGTGCAAATTAAATCAAATTGTCACACAATTTCAGATGACTGGTAGACATACTGTATTTTCTTCCTCACAAAAGTATACAGTTTAACAATAAGAAGTGTTAGCAATATAATATTAAATATAATACTAAATGAAAAAATCAAGCTTAGGCTGCTTTGGTGGTGTGGCTCTGTCTCCTCCTCGTTAGCGGAGCTCACGTTAGCCGCACCTGGGTTTGGGCTACTATCAACATCCATGTTCTTGGCCACTAGTTTTGATGAAGCGTGAGACGACGATTTGAATTGCTTGTTACCGACGTGGGTAAAGACTTAGTTCCAGGTCATAATGTACATTTAACATATACTTTCTTGCCTTTATTTCAACAAGGGAAAAGTAATGTCTGCATTTCCACTGTAAAACCGCTACTTTTGAACTCACCATTGCTGTCTCTTTCCTGTGCATGCGTGTTTGTGTTTATGTAAACACGCGCCCACCTCTGCCTCTGGTTGGCTTACCATGAAATTTTACTCTACCTTAGCCAATCATCATCACTTATGCGGTTGTTTCGCCCCTCTCACCAAAGTAAAGAAAAAAGCTTTGCTGCTCCTGTGGCTGAGATCCTGGTTGGATGAAAACTGTAACGGCATTGCAACAATAGAAACAGTAATTGGTTAGATTACTCGTTACTGAAAAATGACTTTTTTTCAGTAACTCCATTATTTTAACGCCGTTATTCCCATCACTGCTCATAACCAAGTCATCTTTCCGTACCTCTTCAGCGTTGCAATGTGGCGACATCCCCAACCTGAAGTATTATGACGTCTTCAACTATTTAGTTCACACCATGTCTCAATACAGGCGTGAGTAGTTTAAAGCTTATGAAAGTTTAAATGCAAGCAAGTTTTTTTCTGACTGGTCATGTACACAGGCCTGGTGTATGGGAAATTCCCTAAAAAGATTGATTCCTAATGGTATCAAAAGTGAGTTTTATCCTTTTATTAATACTGCGATGTCTAATGACAGGAAGACAGTATGTAAAACAACTGTGTGTACTGTAAATAATTTTTTATATCAGCCTAGGACTGGGCAATATCTTGATGTAATTTGAGTAATTTTTCTTCCCTTCAATGCTCCATTTTTACTTAAAATTTCATTAGAACTGCCCTTAAACAGGTTCAAAACATGAAAAAGGTGACACATTGAATGGACTGCAAACAAATCTAATTTCAATAAATGAATCATACATATAAATAATAGACAAAAGCGTGTATTCGAGGGGCTGCCAATTTTTCTGTCTGACCGCTGCAATCCACTCACTGGGTCTGCTGGAAATCTATGAAATGTTAAACCAGATTTATCACCTCTTTGACATCTCAGCCATAATTAAAAATCTGCTGGAAGATTAAATGCTTTGCTGCTTCTTTTGCCACTTTGTATGATGGCAATTCCTTTCAAAAAATCACAAGTTTGCTTGACCAGCACTAAATGAGCAGACCGGGGGGGGGGTTGGTGCCACCACTACTGAGCAATGGCACTAATTACAAGAACAGAGCGCTGATGCTGAGCTCTGTGCAAAGCTCAATGCTTGGCATGTGACAACCCCCTTAGGCATGAAGTGATGGAGCTGCTGTGAATCACAGTGTGATGCGAAGAGTGCTTTGAAATGCATGGGCCATCTGTAATTGGTTTCCAACTTTGAAATATCCCGTCATTGTCTGTCAGCTTCTATAAAGATACCACTGTATCCCTAAGTAGGTCATCTTCTAGGCATTGTTCAGACAAAGTGGACCAGTGATGTTAGGAATCAGGCAGTGATCACATCTGCACACAAAGCAGTTGTGTGTCTCCAGTAAGTTATGCTCCTTTCTTGAGAGCATCAGTATAATGGATGTTGAAATTCCATAGTATGCTCCCAGCCCATAAGGGAGGACTCCTGAGACTGGCAGAATCCACTAAGGTAGCCAAAGTAATGTGTTTATTGTGATAGGGTATGGTGTGTTAATCTTTAGAGGAGAGTGTTAAGGGGCTTGGAAATTTTGGCAAGGATTCCCCTGGAGTGAGTTGCTCAGACTCGGTGGGCTTATAGGCTTTTCATGAGAAAGTTTGGCTGAAAAGAAGAAGCAGATGGGAAGAAGCCAGACCCAGTGCAGAGTGTCAAACTGCCCTGTGCCGCGTGCTGCCTGCTGTTTCAGCATCACAGAGGTAGCTGCTGGAGGTCCATCTACTGCTGCGATGCTTCACTGCCTGAGGACTAAAATATGTGGGGTGAGCAACAGAAGAGGTGTGAGACACTTATGGGACAGATCAGTGGGGTAAATATTTCTGGGGCAACAGCACAGGGAATTTTAGGATGCTAAATATAGGTAAGATCGCTCAGATCTAGTGGTGCTTCTGATACCATCCAGCCATCTGACAAGCTCTTTAATGCCTCATCCTTTGTCTCCAGCATTTCAGAAATTAATTAAGCAGCATGCTGGAATAAGCTGTCTACTACTATTTTGCTTCTCTATTTTTAAGGAAGCAAGGAAAATTAAAAAGCAAATGGGTGACAATGCTTTTACAGGATAATTGGCAATCTGCCGCTGGCTCAGATGGGGAAAAGCTGACAAAGTATATCCTTTCACTGATTACATCCCCTCATTTACTTACCTCTGTTTGAGTACAATATGTTTTTTAAAGTATGACATTTATTGTCATGGGAAGTAAAGTTACTCATGCAAAATTTGTTCATTGTATTCTCCAGATGCTGGCGTATGGTTTTGGGAACGGTCCACCATAGATGCTTAACGCGATTGCTTGTTTGATCCTGCATATTTAAGTCCATGTCGGAGTCTGTAACCCCAGATCCGTCATTAACCCTCTGGAGTCTAGGGGTAAGGGACACACTTTCACTGACTGGGGCATGGTCACACTTTTCATTCAATATCATAAACTTAATTCATGGCAAATAAATTATTTCTTATACAGTATATTTGGTTTGCCAACAAACTCATCTTAATATTAGTGTACTTCATAAATATGTCAGATTTATGTGCAGTTTGTAATTTGACATCAAAGTATAGACATTGCAAAATGCAGTTTGGAACACTTGCAGAAACATTATAACAGTACATAGTAAGCAATGGTGGAAGTTTGTTTTGATCGCATATATCTGATCACCAAAGTCTTGGCTACATGAAGATGACTAAATGGTGTAGTTGCAACATTCAGTTGGATAAATAAATAAAAAAAACCTAACTCATGTCACTATTTCTGGCTCCTTTCATTGAATATGTAGCAACTTGTATGTAGCAGTGTATGAATGAGCCATTGACACCTGGCTACATCCCTCCCCCCCTTTTATGGTGCTGATGGGGATGTATCTGGATCGCGTTTCACTGTTGCGCTGTTCATAAAATTACCATGCGAATGCGATTTGAATACGCGCTAATGCGGCTATTTAGAATGTGAATAGCGATCTTCGGGTGACAGCGGTACTACACGCCCCCAATACATGTAAAACAAAGTAACGTGACATGGTTTACTTTTTTGCCGATTTAACCTATTTTTAAAAACTTTAATACTTCCGACAATGGACGTTTTTCATGTTTCTATAATAAGATTTCAGTGAGTTATGAACTGAAATACACAAGAAAGATACGCGGCATCGCCGACGATGCCGTCGACTCCAGAGGGTTAATGTTAGTTCATCGCTGCCCTGTGCTTCCCTCGTTTTCCCGTAATAAACCCCGTAGCATGTGACTGAAAACAGGATTCAGTCAGTCGCGCTGCACACCGCTGAGGTTGTAAACCCGCCGTCCATCCTCTCGGAAGTAGAGCAACCTCAGACAACAGCCACCCACCGGAGGAGGAAGAAGAAGCCGAAGGAGAGAAGATCAGAAGAAGTCCCGACGATCTTCCTGCGGACATGCTCTCTCTCGGCAGCTAACTCTCCCTGCCAGTGAATCCCCGATCACCCTGGACATCACCGCCGCATCGCCCCCGCAGGTATTAAAAGCCCGCCTAGCCACCACAGAGCAGCCGCCGCTAGCGGCTTATCCCTTCCGGGAGGCACGCTTTGCCCATAAAGGGGCCAAAGCTGTGTGGGACGCTATCCCATGGATCCCGAGGGCTCTTAAAGGGGCAAAGCCCGCTTTTATGGCACCGACCCTGGCGGCTCTTATTGATGTCCCTGACCCGCCTGTTCTGCCTGTCCCACTGGCGCTTGTTCTGCCTGTCCTGCCGGTGCCTGTTCTGCCTGTAATGCCTGTTCCTGACCTGCCTGTGATGCCTGTTCCGGACCTACTTGTTCCCGCGAAACTCCGGTTGCAAAGCCCTCTGAGGTTCCTGTCCCCAAGGTATTTGCACTAGAGGTCCCTGATCCGCCCATCCAGCCTGTTCCCTACCTACCAGTCTTGCTTGTTCCTGTCCTGCTGGGCCCGCTAGTCCCAGCGGCCGCGTTGCCGCCCAAGGACGCGGCGCCTCCTCCGTCGCCGCCTGAGGTCGCTGCTGCGGCTCCGCTCCCGCCTCCTGCTTTGCCCGAGGCGCCTGCTGCTGCTCTGCCCGAGGTCCCGGAGCTGCCTGCTGTTCCAACCAATGTTCCGGCTCCGCCCACGTCCAACATCCTGGCTCCACCCACTGTATCTCCTACTCCAGTGCCCCCGGCTCCAGATGCTGTGGCTGCGCCGTCGCCTGCTGCGGCTTCCCCTCCCTCCTTGCCTTCGCCATGGTCCCCTTCTGCTCCCTCCTCGCCTCCACTGGTGCCCCCTTCATCTTCCTCCTCACCCCCTCCGTTGGTCCCTCCAGCTTCCTCCTCTGCCCCTTCGTGGTCCCCTCCAGCTCCTACCTCACGGCTGCCCGGGGTCCCTCCAGCTTCGGCCTTTCAGTCGCCTGCAGCCCCTCCGGCTGCCGCCTGTCACCCGCTGTGGCTCTCTCGGGCTCCCCTTTGTATCCCCCAACCTTTCCTGTTTCTGGCATCCCTCTGTCCCTCCTGTCTTGGCTCCTCGTCCCCCTGTGGTTACTCCATTCACTCCCGGTCCTTTTGTCCCTTCCCTTGGTGTTTCTCCTGTGTGTCCCTTCCTGGTCTTGTTTTGTGTTTCGGTTCTGTTCCCTGTGACCCGGTAATGTTCTTGGTCTTGTTTTCCAGGTCCCGTGTCCCCGGTCTCGTCATGGCCGTCGCCTCCACTGAGGCGTGTCCGGAGTGCGCGCCTTTTGGCGGGGGGGTTCTGTCATGACCTTCTCGTATGATCCTCATCTGTGCCACGCCCCCTCATTAACCACGTGTACTACCCCGATTGTAACCATCTGTTTCCTGTTTTGCTTGTTTAATCCTGTGTATTTAAGTCCACGTCTGAGTCTGTAACCCCAGATCAGTCATTAATGTTAGTTCGTTGCTGCCCTGTGCTTCCTTCGTTTCCCCATAATAAACCCAGTTTCCCAATTATCCGTCTCCCTGCTCCTGCTTCCCCGGACGCGATCACAACAGTTATTATTACTCTATTTACTCTATTTGATTTTTGACGGATTATTACCATTTCACAAAAAAAATTATATACATGAAAATGTTTACCAGAAAATCTTCCTCATGATTGACCCCAAATCAACCCAAAACTGGAATTGCAGGATAGAAGGCAGCATAGAGTTATTTACAAGATACATGATACTTTATTTGTCACATACATGGTTATACAAGTATAACATGTAGTGAAATGTACCATGAACCACCCCTTAGACTGTGCAAATCAAATCAAAAATAGAATTAAGAATAAGGCAAAAGATAAAAATCTTGCAATAAACTGAAAGTTACAATAACTAAAATGTATACATAAGAGGAATACAGAAGTACTAATACAGGAAATAAAACAATGGTGAATAAACTGTGCATGTTCATGTGATGACAGAGCTTTATATTTAAAGTGCAGGTGACATAAGTGTAAATATAAATATAAAACAATATATAAATATAGCAGCAAAGGTGGATGGAAATGTAGTTACAGATTGTTAAAAACAGCAGGTTTGTGACAGTTGGGAAGAGTTTGCAAGGGTTTGTGTATATTCAGGGTGTAGTGGTGGCATGTCCTGATTAAGGAGTCTTACGGCGTGAGGACAGAAGCTCCTTCTGAGTCTCTCTGTTTTTACCGTAATACTCTTAAAGCACCTGCCTGATTTCAGCAGCTGGAACAGACAGTTGCTGGGATGAGATGAGTCACCAATGATCCTGGCTGCTATGCTCCGGCATCTCCTGGCATTAATGTCCAGCAGAGGTGGTAGAGAAGATCTGGTGCAGTGCTCTGCTGCCTGAATCACTCTCTGTAGTCCCTTAATGTCCTGTATACGGCTGTTTCCGTACCAGGATGTGATGTTCTGGGTCAGGACATTTTCCACAGCGCCGGAGTAAAAAGTCCTAAGAATCGCTGAAGAAACCCAAAACTTGTTCAGCTGTCTTAGGTGGTAAAGACGCTGCCTCACCTTGCTGGACTGGGCTTGGATGTGTTCTGTCCATGTCAGGTCCTCAGTGATGCATACGCCTAGATATTTGAAGCTGCTTACTCTCTCCACAGCAGTCCCATTGATGTAGAGAGGGGAGTAGGAGCGCTCCTTACTCCTCCTGAAGTCCACCACCAGCTCCTTGGTCTTGCTGATGTTAAGTTGCTGAACACGCTTAACATTCTTCTGCTAGTTTGACTGCGTGCTGTACTCCGTTTGAAGCCGCTTTGTAAGCGATCATAACCGCTGGTGGTGAGACCTGCATTATACAGTACGCAGCATTACGGGAGTTCACAGCCTCGCGAACGGTTCCATCCACCCACGGCTTCTGGTTCACGAAAGTCGTTACTGTTGCCAGAAGCGTTGCTTCTGATTAGGCGGTCCAGCGCTTTGCCTCCCTCATGACCGGGACTTGCTGAAGAAGCTCCTGTTTATATTCCGGTATGAGGAATACAGTGTTGTGGCCCGATTTACCAAAAGCCAGCTGGGAAACAGCTTTGTTGCCCTGCTTGAATGGCATGTACAGTAGCAGTGATCAAGAATGTTTGCTCCCCTTGTTGTAAATGTAACGTTCCGATAAAAGTTTGGCATAACAAGTATTAGTTTTCTCAAAGTTTGCTTCATCAGTGTTTATAGATCTTTTTGTCAAATGTTTCTATGGTATACTGAAGTATAATTGCAATAAGTGTCAAAGGCATTTATTAACATTTACATTAAGGTTAAGGTTAAGGTTACTTTATTGTCATCAACGGCTTTATACATGTACAAAGTGTGATGAGACAACATTTCCCCATGGCCCTGGTGCAACATCTAGTAACACTGAACATCACATACAACAGGGCAAAAAGGTGCAAACAGGCAACACATTAAAGTGCAAAGGGTGCGATCACATTACAGTACACAACATTCTACGATGAATAGATGGAACAATAAATGGACAGAACAGTACACAACACTCCAGTATTTTTGAGTGGGGAGCCTTAGTGACTGAAATTGCACATGGTTATTATATTATATTATATTGCACAGTACTATTGCACTGGTTACTATATTGTACAGAGTAACCATGAAAGTGCAGGTATGAGGTATTTCAGAAGAGCTATGATCTACACTTAAAGTGTGTTCAGAGCCCTAATGGCTTGTGGAACGAAGCTGTTACACAGTCTCGTGGAGGCAGAACGGAAGCTACGATACTGTTTGCCAGATGGTACGAGTGAAAAAAGTCCATGTAATGGATGGTAGTGATCCTTCACTATGTTTCTGGCTCTGTTGCAGCAGTGGGTCTTGAAAATGTCTTTCAAGTGAGGTAGGGGCACACCGATAACCTTCTCAGCTTCTTTCACTATCCGCTGCAGATAGTTCCGGTCCGAAGCCTAGCAGTTCCCATACCAGACAGTGATGCAGCTGGAGAGAAGGCTTTCGATGGTGCTGGTGTAGAATGTCTTGAGGATCTGTGGTGGTAGGCGCGCTCTTTTTAGTCTTCGCAGAACGTGCAGCTGCTGACGAGCCCTCTCAGCTTTAGAGGAAGAGTTGAGGGACCAAGAGAGGTCCTTTGTGATATGGTCACCCAGGAACTTGGTGTTTTGCACCCTCTCGACAACAGCGCTGTCGATAGTTAGTGGTGGATGCATAGTGCTGGATCTCCTGAAGTCGATGATTATTTCTTTTGTTTTGTCCACATTTAATGAGAGGTGGTTGTTCTTGCACCAGTCTGCCACTCTTCCCACCTCCTCTGTGTATGCTGAGATGTCATTGTTTTTGATGAGGCCCACCACAGTCATGTCATCTGCAAATTTAATGATGTGGTTTGAGCTGAGCTCTGCTGTGCAGTCATGATTGAGTAGCGTGAAGAGCAATGGGCTGAGCACACAGCCCTGCTGCGTGCCTGTGCTCAATGTAATGGTGTTGGAGGTGTTGGAGCTGATCTGGACAGACTGTGGCCTGTCAGTCCGGAAGTCAAGGATCCAGTTCACTAACGTGGTATTTAGGCCCAACCCATTCAGTTTAGGTGACAGTTTCTGATGGATGATGATATTGAATGCTGAGCTAAAGTCAATGAACAGCATCCTCACATAAGAGGCTTTCTTTTCCAAGTGGGTCAGTGACAGGTGAAGTGCGGTGGATATGGCATCGTCAGTTGACCGCAACTGGAGGGGGTCGAGAGAGCTGGGAAGATTGGCTTTGATGTGGCCCATGACTAGTCTCTCAAAGCACTTCATGATAATCGGTGTTAAGGCCACGGGACGGTAGTCATTCAGGCAGGACACCGCTGATTTCTTCGGAACTGGGACGATTGTGCTGGTCTTGAAAAACACTGGAACAGCAGCCTGTTTCAGGGAAGTGTTAAAAATGTCTGTAAGAGTGTCTGTCGGCTGGTCTGCATACTCCCTCAGCACTCGTCCCGGGATATTGTCAGCAGCTTTGCGTGGGTTAACTCTGGATAGGGTCTGTTTCACTGCATCTGTGGTCAGGCAGATTACCTCCTCTTCCGGGAGCGGAGCAGATTTCCTGGTAGGCTCAGTGTTGAGTGCATCGAACCGCACGTAGAAGGTGTTCAATGCATTGTTGCCGCATAGGGAGGTTGGTGGTTTGTAGTCTGTGATAGCCTGGATGACTTTCCACATGCTTCGAGTGTCTCTCGTGTTATGGAAGTGGCTTTGTATTTTACGAGCATATGCAAACTTGGCCTTTTTGATTGTTTTAGTGAGGTTGGCTCGTGCAGTTCTGAGGGCATCCCTGTCTCCCGATCTAAAGGCAGCATCCTGTGCTTTCAGCATCATCTGGACCTCCGCTGTCATCCAGGGTTTCTGGTTAGCACTTGTGATGACCTTCTTGGAGACAGTGACATCCTCAGTACATTTCCAGATGTAGCCAGTCACAGCTGCGGTGTACTCCTCCACATCAACACGGTCCCCCATAGGTGGCAGCCTCTCTGAACACTGACCAGTCTGTGCTCTTGAAGCAGTCTTGAAGTGCAGTGATAGCTCCTTCAGGCCACACTCTGATCTCTCTCTGGACCGGTGATGTGCGTTTTAGCAGCGAGCTGTAGGCTGGGATCATTTTCACTGAAATGTGTTCGGATTTGCCGAAATGTGGACGGGGTTTGGCCCGGTAAGCGTCCTTTATGGTGGTGTACACGTGGTCCAAGCAGTTTTTTCCCCAGGTTGCAAACTTTACGTGCTGGTGAAATCTAGGCAGCACTGTTTTTAAATTGGCCTGGTTGAAGTCGCCTGCGATTATGGAAAACCCTTCCGGGTGGGCAGTTTGCAGGTTGTGAGTCGTACAGCTCCACTAGTGCCTGGTTAGCATTTGCGCTAGGTGGTAGATTAAGTTTATGCAAAGAGTCAATATCTGCAGTGTTGGCCCTTCGTTTTCAAGACCTCTGCAATTTGCCCTGGCATGTTGTCGATCACCTTCTGGGCCAAATCCTGACTGATGGCAGCTTATTCTTGCATAATCAATGCTTGCAGTTTGTCAGAATTTGTGGGTTTTTGTTTGTCCACCTGCCTCTTGCGGATTGACCACAAGTTCTCAATGGGATTAATGTCTAGGGAGTTTCCTGGTCATGATCCCGAAATGTTAATGTTTTGTTCCCTGAGCCACTTAGTTATTAGTTTTGCCTCACAGGTGAATGGTCTCAGGATGCTTTACTGTTGGCACGACAGAAGACTGGTAACCGGTAGCGCTCACCTTTTCTTCTCCGTACAATCTTTTTTCTGGTTGCCCCAAACAATCGAAAAATGGATTCATCAAAGATAATGGCTTTACCCCAGTCCTCAACAGTCCAATCCCTGTACCCTGATGTTTTTATTGGAGAGAAGTGGCTTCTTTGCTGCCCTTCTCGACACCAGGCCATCCTCCAAAAATCTTCGCCTCACTGTGTGTGCAGATGCACTCACACCTGCCTCTTGCCATTCCTGAGCAAGCTCTGCACTGGTGGTGCCCCAATCCTGTCTGCTATTCTAACTCAATCAGCATGACAGAGTGGTCTCTATCCTTGTCCCCGTCAACACTCACCTGTGTTAACGAGAGAATCACTGAAATGATGTCAGCAGGTCCTTTTGTGGCATGGCTGAAATGCAGTGGACATGGTTTTTTTGGGATTAAGTTCATTTTCATGTCAAAGAGGGACTTTGCAATTAATTGCAGTTCATCTGATTACTCTTCATAACATTCTAGAGCATATACAAATTGGCATTATAAAAACTGAGAAAATTCATTTAAATTAACTTTGTGAAAATTAATATTTGTGCCATTCTCAAAACTTTTGGCCACAGCTATGCTCTGTTATCTGCACTCATAGAAAGCCTCTTGTCTAATCAGATTTCTTGGTCGGAATTAACTGTTGTTTAATGATTCTTAAATAGCATATACTATATCGTATTGAAATGGAACCCACTCCATCCATTTTCTGTATCTGTCATATTCGGGGTCACAAGGATCCAAAGCCTATCCCACAAACCATATGCACAAGACAGGGAACAATCCAGGATGGGGTGGCAACCCATCATAGGGTACACTCACACACCATTCACAATTTGGTAACTCCAATTCCGCTTAGTATGTTTTTGGACTGGGGGGGGTAATCTAGTGTACCTCACATGCAGTGTTGACTTTTACATCGTAAATCGCACATTGCAAGCCTAGTACTGTGGGCAGCACAGTGGCTGAGTGGGTAGCACTGTTGCTGCACATCCCTGCTTTACTAGTGCGTGTTATTATCCCCATGTGTTTACCTCAAATCCGCCACTTTTTTAGAATGTTTAAATTTGTAGGTAGTCTCTTTATTGCTGTTTAAGTGTTTTGAGGTTGTACCATCTTGGCCAACATCCATCTATCCATAATTATTATTAACTTTTATATAGAACCTATTCTACACCATGAATATAGCTGTAGCTACTTACATGGCATGAAAATTCAATTAACTAACTAACACCGGATCTCCTGGTCCAAAACATGCAAAGTGAGTAAATGATTTTAGTGTGAGTGAATGAGTGAGTGTGAACCTTGTGATGGAGTGGCATCCCATCCAGGCTTAGTTCCACCCCTTTAAAAGCCCCCCATAGTGAGTCAGTGTGTGTTTGTGTGTGTTTCTTCACAGACCGAGACTTTAACATCCAGCTGAGCACCGAGAGACGGGCCTACATGACAGGCGAGCCCCTCGAATTACGCTGCGCCATCGATGCGCAGAACATTCTGGAGCGCTACTTCTCTGTGTCCTGGGTGTTCAGCAGCTCGCCAGTGGCAATGGTCGGGCCTAATGCCGTACCGTTGCTAGCTGGGGACTATGTGCAGCGTGAGACCACTGGACAGCTCACGGTACGCAAGGAGAGTCAAGCCGTCTACCTGCTGAGACTGCAGAACCTGCGGCCTGAGGATGCTGGGAAATACATCTGCCGTGTCACCGAGCGTGAGCGCACCCTGACTGGGGACTTCATCGACCGGAGCAAGAGGTCCCGCAATGTGCAGGTTACCGTTCAGCCTCTCCGTAAGTAGCAGCAGCTCACTGCTTTTCCTGTTGCTTTCTGAGAAAGAAGCTCAGTTTTGTCTGTTAAATCTGGATAGTAACAGAAATTCCTATTGTTTTTTTTTTTTAAATCAGACAAGAAATGCTCTTTGACCTCCATGAGTACTTGATATTACTTTGTAAAGTATTTTTTTCTCCAAAAGTTCTGCATTTGTTAGCATACATGCTACCACTGAGTGAATTTCCAGCCAAAAGCTCCCCCAGTTAAAAGGGGAATGAAGATGGTTTTATTTAGCATTATACAGATACCTCTGCACTATTTACCATTCCACATCTTGGAAGTGCATATAATAGCAGGATTTCTCGTGCTGCTCGATTCAGTGTTGGAAGAAATGTGAAAAGGACAGTGTGACACTGATTACAGAAGGAACACAGATTTTATTCTCCTAGAAACAGAATGGCCCCTGAAATAGAATCTGAATGGCAAATGAATGAAGAAAGAAATGTTTACGTGAATTGGAGAAAAGCAAGGTGCATCATCAGCAGCTGGTAATGGGCTTAAAGCAGTCATTAGGGTCTGAGTAGGATTACTGAGAAGGAGAGATCACCTCTTCTGTCCTCAACTGTATAAATGCAAAATTATCATTCAAACAAATGCCCTATCCCACTGTTTCTCTGTCCCCAGGAAGCAATTTGACTGTGTCATTAATCAGTAACTCCACGGATATCGAGGAGAGTGGAACCATCCAGCTAATGTGTGAAATTCAGTCCATCTCTGGCAAAGTGGCTGGCCTGTCCGTCACGTGGCGGCGGCTGGACAGGAATGGCAGCACCGAGCAACACATTGCTGCCCTGGACCAGGAGGGTGTGGTCAAGCTGAGCCCCGCTTACAGCGATCGTGCAGCCTATGGGGGGATCCGAGCAGAGCGCACTGACATTGACACATTCTCCCTGTCCATCTACAACGCCCTGCCCAGTGACGAGGGCCAGTATGAGTGTGAGGTCACAGAGTGGCTCCCAGGGCCTAACAACACATGGGACAGTATTGGGGAGAAGACCGCAGCCACATACGTGATGGTCCAGGGCAAAGGTATGTCTGTATGTCAGCGCTTGTCCAGTGTTTGTAAATAAATGGCTGCATGTGTTCTTGTGTGATTCAGAGAGATTTGTTAAGAAATACTGATTGACTAAATTAATACAATATTTCCTGATGAAGAAAATATTGGAACCACGTTTTCCCTTGCCCGGACGCGGGTCACCGGGGCCCCCCCCTGGAGCCAGGCCTGGGGGTGGGGCTCGATGGCGAGCGCCTGGTGGCCAGGCCTATACCCATGGGGCCTGGTCGGGCACAGCCCGAACAAGGCACGTGGGTCCCCCTTCCAATGGGCTCACCACCCATAGGAGGGGCCATAGGGGTCGGGTGCATTGTGAGCTGGGCAGTGGTCGAAGGCGGGGACCTTGGCGGTCCGATCCTCGGCTGCAGAAGCTAGCTCTTGGGACATGGAATGTCACCTCTCTGATGGGGAAGGAGCCTGAGCTGGTGCGCGAGGTTGAGAAATTCCGGCTAGACATAGTCGGGCTCACCTCGACGCACGGCTTGGGCTCTGGAACCAGTCTCCTTGAAGGTGGTTGGACCCTATTCCACTCTGGAGTTGCCAGCGGGGAGAGGCGCCGAGCGGGGGTGGGCATACTTATTGCCCCCTGGCTGGGTGCCTGTACATTGGGGTTTACCGCGGTGGACAAGAGGGTAGCCTCCCTTCGCCTTCGGGTGGGGGGACGGGTTCTGACTGTCGTTTGTGCATATGCACCGAGCGGCAGTTCAGAGTACCCACCCTTTTTAGAGTCTCTGGAAGGGGTGTTGGAGAGCATTCCTTCCGGGGACTCTCTTGTTCTACTGGGGGACTTCAATGCTCACGTGGGCAATGACAGTGAGACCTGGAGGGGCGTGATTGGGAGGAACGGCCCCCCCGATCTGAACCCGAGTGGTGTTCTGTTGTTGGACTTCTGTGCTCGCCACGGATTGTCCATAATGAACACCATGTTCAGGCATAAGGGTGTTCATATGTGCACTTGGCACCAGGACACCCTAGGTCGCAGTTCGATGATCGACTTTGTAGTCGTGTCGTCGGACTTGCGGCCGCATGTCTTGGACACTCGGGTGAAGAGAGGGGCGGAGCTGTCAACTGATCACTACCTGGTGGTGGGTTGGCTCCGCTGGTGGGGGAGGAAGCCGGCCAGGCCTGGCAGGCCCAAACGTATAGTGAGGGTCTGCTGGGAACGTCTGGCTGAATCCCCTGTCAGGAGGAGTTTCAACTCCTACCTCCGGCAGAACTTTTCCCATGTCCCGGGGGAGACGGGGGACATTGAGTCCGAATGGGCCATGTTCCGCGCCTCCATTGTGGAGGCGGCTGACCGGAGCTGTGGCCGTAAGGTAGTCGGTGCCTGTCGTGGCGGCAATCCGCGAACCCGCTGGTGGACACCAGTGGTGAGGGATGCCGTCAAGCTGAAGAAGGAGTCCTATCGGGCCTATTTAGCCTGTGGGACTCCAGAGGCAGCTGACGGGTACCGGCAGGCCAAGCGGGATGCGGCTTCGGCGGTCGCTGAGGCAAAAACTCGGGTTTGGGAGGAGTTTGGCGAGGCCATGGAAAACGACTTCCGGACGGCTTCGAGGCGTTTCTGGTCCACCATCCGGCGGCTCCGGGTGGGAAAGCGGTGCAACATCAACACTGTTTATGGTGGGGATGGGGTGCTGCTGACCTCAACCCGGGACGTTTTGGGTCGGTGGAGGGAGTACTTCGAAGACCTCCTCAATCCCACCAACACGCCTTCCGACGTGGAAGCAGAGTATGGGGACTTGGGTGTGGACTCCCCTATCTCGGGGGCGGAGGTCGCTGAGGTGGTTAAAAAGCTCCTCGGTGGTCGAGCCCCGGGGGTGGATGAGATCCACCCAGAGTTCCTGAAGGCTCTGGATGCTGTGGGGCTGTTTTGGTTAACACGCATCTGCAGCATCGCGTGGACATCGGGGGCAGTGCCTCTGGACTGGCAGACCGGGGTGGTGGTCCCCCTCTTCAAGAAAGGGGACCAGAGGGTGTGCTCCAACTATAGGGGGATCACACTCCTCAGCCTCCCTGGTAAGGTCTATTCGGGGGTTCTGGAGAGGAGGGTCCGCCGGATTGTCGAACCGCGGATTCAGGAGGAGCAGTGTGGTTTTCGCCCCGGCCGTGGAACAGTGGACCAGCTCTATACTCTCCGCAGAGTTCTGGAGGGTTCATGGGAGTTTGCCCAACCAGTCTACATGTGTTTTGTGGACTTGGAAAAGGCATTCGACCGTGTCCCTCGGGGAGTTCTGTGGGGGGTGCTCCGGGAGTATGGGGTACCGGGCTTCCTTTTAAGGGCTGTTCGGTCCCTGTATGACCGGTGCCAGAGTCTGGTCCGCATGAGCGGCAATAAGTCGGACTTGTTTCCGGTGAGGGTTGGACTCCGTCAGGGCTGTCCTTTGTCACCGATTCTGTTCATAACTTTTATGGACAGAATTTCTAGGCGCAGCCAGGGCGTTGAGGGTGTCCGGTTTGGTGACCTCAGGATTAGGTCTCTGCTTTTTGCAGATGATGTGGTCCTGTTGGCTTCATCAGACCGTGACCTTCGGCTCTCGCTGGGACAGTTCGCAGCCGAGTGTGAAGCGGCTGGGATGAGAATCAGCACCTCCAAATCCGAGACCATGGTCCTCAGCCGGAAAAGGGTAGAATGCTCTCTCCGGGTCGGGGATGGGATCCTTCCGCAAGTGGAGGAGTTTAAGTATCTCGGGGTCTTGTTCACGAGTGGGGGGACGATGGAGCGAGAGGTCGACAGGCGGATCGGTGCGGCTTCCGCAGTGATGCGGGCGCTGCATCGGTCTGTCATGGTGAAGAAGGAGCTGAGCCAAAAGGCGAAGCTCTCGATTTACCAGTCGATCTACGCTCCTACCCTCACCTATGGTCACGAGCTATGGGTAGTGACCGAAAGAACGAGATCGCGAGTGCAAGCGGCCGAAATGAGTTTCCTCCGCAGGGTGGCTGGGCTCTCCCTTAGAGATAGGGTGAGGAGCTCGGTCATTCGGGAGGGACTCAGAGTAGAGCCGCTGCTCCTCCGCATTGAGAGGAGTCAGATGAGGTGGCTCGGGCATCTGATTAGGATGCCTCCTGGACGCCTCCCTGGTGAGGTATTCCGGGCATGTCCCACTGGGAGGAGGCCCCGGGGAAGACCCAGGACACGCTGGAGGGACTATGTCTCTCGGCTGGCCTGGGAACGCCTCGGGATTCCCCCAGAGGAGCTGGATGAAGTGGCCGGGGAGAGGGAAGTCTGGGATTCCCTGCTGAGACTGCTGCCCCCGCGACCCGACCTCGGATAAGCGGGAGAAAATGGATGGATGGATGAATACAATATTTCCATTATAGACTGTAGAGGACTAGAACTGGACCATGTTATAGCCACAGGAGCAAAAATTTGGACACATCTGCTTTTAATGCATTTGTCTCTATTTTATCTCTTTCACCTTACCGTAAAAGGCCTTGAGGCAATGAAGTAATACATATTGTTTGACTTATGAACTGTAACATTGTGGGCACAGACATCAAACTGCTCCCCTACACAGGCAGGTGTGGAGAACTGACTCATTGATGGACTTTGGCGTTGACCTTGATCACAGTTTACACCTTGCTTTTAGTAAGCAAGCCCACTTTTTCTTTTCCAGTTGACCTTGGATCCCCAGAGGTTTTTCTTTCTTCCCTGCTTCGGAGTTTTTGGTTCCTCTCCTCCACTGTCATCTGGCTTTCTTTGTTTCTTTCTTTTCCTTTTCTTTCCTGCTTTTATATTATTATAGTATATCTTAAGTATGTTGTAATGTATCACAACACACCCATGTAAAACGCATTGGGGGAACTCTGTTGTGAAAGGTGCTGTATAAAAATGAATTGAATTGAACATATCAGATATTGTAATGACCAAGAGAAGTGTTCAACATCTTAAAACTTTAGACCATTCACTATTGCCCTATTTTGCTTTGATGACTGCATTGCAGACTCTTAGTACCAACCTCCAGGTGTAGCCACCTGGAATACTTGTCCAACAGTCCTGAAGGAGTTTCCACAAGTTCTGGGCACAAGTTGTCTACCTTGCTTTTACTCTTCAATCCAACTCATCCCAAACCTGCTCTATACAGATTAGTTTGGGGGATTGTGGGGCCCTGGTCATATGTCACAGCACTCCATTTCATTTCTTGTTCACAAGATAATACAGTACTTACATAACCTCAACATGTGCTTAGGGTTATTATCTTGTTGACATTTGACTGGTACAGTACATAGTCTCTCTGACAAAATAGGTTACAGTAGTTGTAGAGTTCACATGCAATACTTGTTTTTTTTCTGTTGTTGCACCTTACCCCACGTAGACCCTGAATCCTGCTTTATATTTATAAATGGCATTTACCCTCCTCCAATGTTTATCCTTCATTTATGACTCTTGCCTCTGCCTTGAGAGGATTTTATGAACCGTTCCATTATGGCATAATCAACTGTTTGCTGCTTTCACTGAGAGTGCTGGATGATGTAGACCCAATTTAGCACTTTTAATGCTTTGCAAACGGCAATTCATTTGCTCACATTTATGGTTTTCTCTCTCCTTCTCTGCTAACTGGGCGTCTGTGACCTGTGAGTGACCCCTGTGTGGCAGGCTGTGCTATAGAATGAGGAACAGACAAAGGTAGTAGTTCTTATAGAGATACATGAGTAATGTGCATGTGTGCTCTGTGTATACCAAGGATTAGACTGGCTAGCATCTGTAGCCTGGTATGGTCACAGCCACCCTGCATCGCTGCGGGTATGTGTGAAGTAGTGGGAGTCAGAGGGGGTGGCTAATATTTGGGAAGCACAAATCAAAGCATTCCCATATCTACAATGAAGGAAATAATTATTTGACCCCCCCATTGAATTCCTAAGTTCACCCATTTATAAAGAAATGAGAAGTATGTTTATTTCAACATCAGAAGATAGATTTTCAACAAAACAAACAAGAAAAAATCATTATGTAACAGGTACAAATCAATTTGTCATTTATCTAGGGAAATAAGTATTTGATCCCCTATGTCATGCCCCCGATCGTCCGCTCCTCCTGTCGCCAGCGTACCAGCTGAGGGACGATCGTCCTGGGATTCTGAGGATGATCCTGGCAAATCATGCGTTCTGCGACCCCAGCCTGTACTGGCCGGATGATGACTGGCGACCGAAGCCGGCTCACGAGTTACCTGGTCTCGCTGCAATAACGCAGAAGAAGAAGCGGAGAGGCAGAAGACGTGCATGAGGTCTGTCTGGGGGCCATCTCCATTTCCGCCGCTTACCCTGATGCACGTCAGGAGAATCCCCGTCCGATTCTCCACCCGGTGGTGTTCGCGGATGACGTCACCACCGCTTTGCCTGAGCGGACGCCCAAAGCCCGTCCACCCGCCGCTTCGCTGCTTAAGCCCGCAGCCTGTCCCTTCATCAGGGTTCCGCGGTTTCTGAAGCGGGCAGCGCCCCCCGTGCTTCCTGAGGCTGCAGCGCCCCCCCGTGATTCCTGAGCCACGGCCCTGCCTGGAGACAGCTAGGAGGTTTTTCACCCTCCAGGGACTATACTGCCGAGTGGTGGGGGAGCCCGCAGTGAGCGCCTCCCCAGAGGCGGGTACCTTCCAGGAGCAGCTCCGGAGGGAATTTGCCACCGTCACCCTCAACTCCCCACTCCAGCAGCTTACCAAGGCAGAGGAAACCCTGAGAAAGCTGCTTCGCTTGCAGTTATAGCAGGCTCCTCCTGCAGAGGAAGAGGCTCCTGCTGCTGCACCGCCCGAGGCCGTTCCTGCGCCTCCTGCCCAGTCCCCTGAGCTCCCCGTGACTCCTGAACTGCCCGCTCAGCTCCCCGTGACTCCTGAGCTCCCCGCTCAGCTTCCCGTGGGTCCTGTGCTCCCCGTGGTCCCCATGCCAGGGGTGAGTGCTCCCCTAGAGGCGCCTGCGGCGCCCCCTGCTGGTGCTGATTCGGATGTGCCTGCGGCTGCGCCCCTGGCCCCTGCAGTGTCCCCTGAGGTTCCTGCGGCACCCCCAGAGGCGCCTGTGTCGTCTCCTGCTCCTGCGGCGCCCCCTGTTGGCCTGCCCCCCGAGGCCGTTTCTGCACCTCCTGCCCAGTCTCCTGTGCTCCCCATGACTCCTGTGCTCCCCGCGGCATCCCCTGTGACTCTTGTGCTCCCTCCTACAGCACCCGAGGCCCCTGTGCAGCTCCCCGCGGCTCCAGAGCTCCCAGCTCAGCCCCCCGCGGCTCCCAAGGCCCCTGTCCCCGAGGAGGTCCCCGACTGCTGGTCTGACGCTCCTCCCTCCATAGTGGAGTTGGAGGGGGAGCTTGAGTGGGACCCCTCAGGGATTGCCCTGGCTTCCCCCGTGGCTTCCCCTGTGACTGCCCCATGGCTTCCCTTGTGACTCCACTGTCACCCCAGTGTGACAGACCCCGGCCGGGTCCCCGCCTCTCAGTCTCCCGGAAGGGGAGGGGACACCTGTGCCGGGGCTCGGCGGTCGCCTGCGGCCGCCCTGGCTTTGGTTCGGCGATCGCCTCCGGCGCCTCGTCGGTCGGCTGCGGTACCGCCTCCGACGCCTCGTTGATTGCCTACGGGTCCCCCGCGGCCGACTTGTCGGTCGCCTCAGCTTTGGCCGGCGGCGGCTGCCCCTTCGCCTGCCACGGCTGCCCCTTCGCCTGCCGCGGCTGCTGCTCCCTCCTCCCCTTTGCCTGTGTCCCCTTCGTCTTCCTCCTTGGCTCCTCCATTGCTCCCTTCGCCTTCTTCCTCCTCACCTTCGGCCTTCCCTCCTGCTCCCTCCTCACGGTCGCCTGTGGCCCCTGCGGCTTCTGCCCCTCACCTGCCGGGGTTCCCTCCGGCTCCCTGTTTCCCCCCGCCCTTTGCCTCCTTGCTCCCTGCCTTTGTGCCCCCTGTGTTTGCTCCTCATCCTCCTGTTTCTCCTTTGTTCACTCCTGGCCCCTTCATTCCTCCCGTTGGTGTTTCCCCTGTGTCTCTGGTATTGCCCCTGTGCCTGTTTGCTTTTCCCGTGGTTTGTCGGTTGTTTTCTGAGTTGCTGTCCCTGTGTCTGTTCTGCGTGTCTGTCTTGTTCCCTGTGCCCCGTTGAGTTTTTTGCTTTTGTTTTCCGGGTCCTGTGTCCCTGTCGCTTTGCTCCCCTTAGGCGCGCCAGGAGTGCACGCCTTTGGGGGGGGGGGTTCTGTCACGCCCGATCGTCCGCTCCCCCTGTGTGCCACGCCCCCTCGTTAACCCTGCGTGGATTCCCAGTGTTTATCAGCTGTTTTGAGTTGTCTTCGTTAGTTAGGTGTATTTAAGTCCGCGTCAGAGTTTATTTCCCTAGTCCTGTCATTGTAGTGTTATGACGTTTCTGTCCTGTCTGCTGTATCATACGTCAATTAAAAACCTTGTTCCTGATTCCTCGTGGTCCTAGCCTGCTTCCCCGGTCCGTGCTCGGCACGTTCATGACACCCTAAATCATCAAGAAATTAACACATTAACACAACACAAGTAGTACTTAATTAAGTATTAACAGATACAAAGCCAGCATTCACATTTAATGGTATTACTTTCTATAAAGAGTATTCTTTGGTCACTAACATTTCTAGATCTTCGATCTTATCACCATGAGAGACACCAGAGAGCTTTCTAAGGATGTCAGAGACAAGATTGTTGACCTTGACAAAGGTGGAATGGGCTACGTGACCATCAGCAAGCAGTTTGGTGAGAATTATTTGCAAATGGAAGAAAGACAGAATAACTGTCAATCACCCTGGATTTCAGGCCCCAAGGAAGATTACGTCTTGTGCGACATCAATGATCTTAAGAACAGTGAGGGCTAACCCCAGAACTACACGGGAGGGGCCTGTTAATGATCTCAAAGCAGCAGGGACCTCGGTTGCCAAGAAAACCATTGGTAACACAGTATGCAGTTATAGTCTGAAATCCTGCAGTACAGTCGAACCCGGTTATGTCGCCGGCCTAGGGGGTTGCCAAAAAGCGTTGAGATAACCGATGATCGAGATAACCGAAAACCAATATGGCAGCAATATATTAACATGTGCTTGAAATTTTTTTATGTGCGTTAATAATTGAGAATGTACATGCACGGGTTTTTGGTTTTTGGCGTTGCCACGATTTGTTTGACGCGATCGGCATGCTATAAAAATGTACATACATGTTGGCTAACAAAAGGCATATGTGCACCAACTAACAGCAGAGATTTACCAGTATACAATAAAAACCACCGTCGTTTCTCGATACAAACCTTTAATTATATTCTCCAACATTGCAAACACAAAGATCGCTCACAAAAAACCTGCGGGGTGTACTGTAGTTCGTTTTTACAAAAAGCTAACCAGTGTCAAAATTAAATTCACGAGTCATTTCGCTCTGACACAGCTCTGAAAAGTATCATACACGCGGTTACTGTGGTTTCTTTACAAAGTCTAAAATACTTTGTTGCTTTTGCCTTTAACAGTCTGCTTGAAAACAAATGCTTCAATATTATTTATGCTGTCTAAAACAGTTTTACCTGGATCGCGTTTCACGGCTGCATTGTTCAGCAAATTACCATGCGAATGCGATTTGAATACGCGCTGTTTAGCACTTGTGATACATTTTTAAAAGCTGCCGAATCGTCACGGGGATCGAGATAACCGATGTTAAGTGGCGATTTTGGCCCTCTTTTGTGCTCGAGATATTAGGGTTCGGCGACATAAAACAATCAACATAACCAATGAGAAAATGCTAAGACAAAGAGGGAATTTGGCGGTTCCACTTCAAAAACGTCGACTTAATAGGGTTGGCGAGTTAACCGAGAACGAGATAAGTGGGTTCGACTGTACTTACAAAGTACCCCTGTTCATGAGCGCCCATGTTCAGATCCATCTGAAGCATACTGGTGAACACCGGAATAATTCCAATGAGGCTTGGAAGAATGTGATGTGTTCAGATGAGACCAAAATCGAGTTGTTTGGCATCAACTCTGCTCGCCGTGTTTGGAGGGAAAGAAATGCTGACTGTAACCCCAGGAACACCATCCCTACTGTCAAACACAGAGGTGGAAGCATTATGCTTTGGGGTGTTTTTCTGCCAAGGGTACTGGATGGCTGCACTGCATTGAAGGAAAGATGGATGGGCCATGTAGCATAAAATCTTGGAAGAGAACCTCCTTCCTTCAGCCAGGGCACTGAAAATGAATTGTAGGTGGGTCTTCCAGCAAGACAAAAACCCTAAGCTGCTTCAAGAAGAAGCAGATTAAGTTCATGGAGTGCCCTAGCCAGTCTCTGGACCTTAATCCCATAGACAACCTATGGAGGGAACTCAAGCTTCATGTATCCAAGTGACAGCCTAAAAACCTTAAAGATTTGGAGAAGATCTGCAAAGAGGAGTGAATGAAAATTCCTGCTGAGCTGTGTGCAAACCTGATGACCAACTACAAGAAACATCTGACAGTTGTGCTTGCCAACAATGTTTACTCCACCAAGTATTAAAGCATGTGTTCCAAGGGATCAAATACTTATTTCCCTAGATAAATGACAAATTGGTTTGTAACTGTTACATAATGATTTTTCTGGCTTGTTTTGTTGATCTGCCTATCGGTTGCTGTTAAAAAAAACCTACCAGTGACTTCTCATTTCTTTATTAATGGGTCAATTTAGGAATTCAGCAGGGGGTCAAATAATTATTTCCCTCCCTGTATTTCATGAACATGTCACAAAGGAGCTGAGCATGAGAGTGCCAGTTCTGTGGTTTCAGCTTTTTATGGCATGTGCTAGGATGTGTGTCCATGCATGTGTTCATGTGTCACCAGCAGAGCTTTAAATATCTCTTTAATATCCCCCCCCCCAGCCAACCCAGGATAGAATACAATCCCTCTCGCTGATCTTACAATTCCATAAATGGGGCGGCTTATTTGCCATGAGATATGACTTGTGTTAATACAGGACAAAGTCTTGGTATATGAGGAACATGGCTTGTTGCAGTTGCCATAGGTCCAACACAGTGCTTTAGCTCCTTCTTCACTAAGACAGGAGGTAGGAATGGCCCACTCTAATCAAGTGACTAATCAAGACTTACCCTGGGTTGCTTTTGGCATCTATATAAGTTGTACTATTACACTACTCAGAAAATGTTGGCTGTGGGTCAATCAAATATTTCAAACTCTTTTTTTGGTCTACTCAAGCATACCATCCTTGTATCATTGCTGCATATCTGGTGGATGTCCACAGTTCTCTGCATCCCCTTATTGAGCTGGCGGATGGTCAAGGTGGATGGGGAGCAGGAATGATGAAACAAGAACATTTAAAACACAGTTTACAAACAGTCGCCTAAACAAACACAGGACGTGGGACAGGCGGACACAGGTTGGAGTCGGGGAAGCGGGGAGGAAAGGGACCAACACGGGAGGACTGGGCTAAGGCTGCAAAGGAGACAAAGAGATAAACGCTCAGTATGTCGCATAGAGATCAACAATACCTCGCACCAAGAAGTGCGAGGTGACTCCTTTTAAAGCCGCTGGTACAGGTGGACGTGATTCCGCAGATTAGGAAGTGCGCTCCATCGGGGGCGTGGTTGGGATGTAAGAGAACCCCCCTCCCGATGGCCGCCATTTGGCGGCCGAGGGGATCGTTGGGGCCACCCCCGCGCCCATGGTCCCGGGTTATCTGGGTGAGCTAGATGGAAGGAGGTTACCAGTCCCGGGTCCAGGACATCGGCGGCAGGAATCCAGGTGCGCTCCTCCGGACTGTAACCCTCCCAGTCGACCAGGTACTGGAGGTGCCCTCTGCGCCGACGGGAGTCTAGCAGGGCGCTTATGGCGTAAGTTTCGTGTCCTACAGACAGGGGATCCGGGGGGTGTAGTCCCAGTGTCCGGTGGGTGAGGAAGTCTGTAACGAACAGGCTTCAGCAGGGACCAGTGAAAGACTGGGGAAATGCGGAAGAAGCGTGGGAGCTGGAGCTGGTAAGTGACTGGACCCATCTATTGGAGGACGCGATATGGTCCGACATATCACGGGGCAAACTTACAGCATCCGGGAAGGCGGAGATTCCACGTAGCAAGCCAGACTCACTGACCGGGGCGCAGTGGGGGTCCGGAGCGCCAGTGTTTGTCCACCTGCCATTTCTGTCACTGTGCTCCTGCCTCCAGAAGCCGGCGAGTGCGGCGCCAGATCCTTCAGCTGCGCTGGAACCAGTCATCTAAAGCTGGGATCTCACTCTGCGGAGGATCCCAGGGAAACAGGGGAGGTTGGTACCCTAAGACATACTGAAAAGAAGTCAGCTCAGTTTCTGCCAGAGGATGGGAATTGTGGGCATACTCGGCCTAAGGGAGGTAGTGCGCCCACTGCATCAGGTGGTCGGAACAGAGGCTTCGGAGGATCTTGGTGATCTCCTCTTGAGTGCGTTCTGTCAGGCCGTTGGTCTGGGGGTGATAGCTGGCGGATAAACTTAGGGACACATTAAGCAGCTTACAGGAAGCGTGGAAGACGCGGGAGGTAAACTGCGGACCCCTATCAGATACTATGTCCTCGGGGATTCCGTAATGACGGAACACCCAAGTAAACAAGAGCTCAGCGAGTTCTGTAGCAGAAGGCAATTTCGGCAGTGGGAGAAGTCAACACATTCGGGAGAAGCAGTCAACAATAGTTAAGATCACAGAATGGCCCTGTGAGCGGGGCAGGTCCGTCATGAAGTCGAGGGTGATGTGGGACCATGGGCGCAGTGGGGTCAGCAGGGGTTGGAGCAGACCAGCTGGGGGGTGTCAATCCGCCTTGTGCTGGGCACACGTTGGGCAGGAAAGCACGAATTCCTCCACCTCCTCTCTCCAGTTCGGCCACCAGTAGTGTTGAGTGATCAGGCGGGCGGTGGTGGCGATCCCCAGGTGACCAGAACTGAGGGAAGTATGGATCCACTGCATGAGGGCTTGATAGTGCGTGTCGTGAATGAAGAGCTTACCCAGCGGGCACTCTGCAGGTACTGGCTGATTCTGGTGCAGATCACGCACCTCGTGGTCCAGGTCCCAGGCAATGAGTCTCAGAAAGCAGGAGCAGGTAGGATGGGGGTGGGTTTCTCCGGGGTCGCCGGGGGATCATAGAGCCGGGATAGTGCGTCTGCCTTGGTATTCCGGGATATAGGACACCTTGAACAGAAAGCGAGTAAAGAAGAGAGCCCACCTAGCTTGCCGGGGGTTGAGTCGCTTGGTGGTTTTCAGATATTCGAGGTTTCGGTGGTCTGTCAACTCTCGGAAAGGGTGCTGGGCTCCCTCCAGCCAGTGGCGCCACTCCTCAAGGGCTTCCTTCACAGCCAGAAGCTGTGTTTCAGCGGCAGGCTATTTGCATAACTAATCGACAGCAAATACGTTTGCAAGTCCCACCCCAAAGTACCGAAGTACCAAAGAAGTACCCCAACTGGTTTGGCACTTTCGGTACTCGAGATTTCGGTACTGGTACTCAACCGGAAGTCAATGGAAAAGCGAAAGTACCGTACTGAAAGTGCTGTACTTTGTGCGGTGGAAAAGCGCCCATAGTCATTGAACTCCCTCGCCCCGGCATGCCAGTTCAGCTTGTAGCTCTGGATTGAGAGCTCGTCTATAGAGCACTTGGAGAGACGAAGCCGTCCAGTCGAGCCCGGTGGCGAGGGTCCGGAATTTCAGCGCAAAGTCCGTAGCGGACTTATTTCCCTGGCTGAGGTCCAGGAGCCGGTCTCCCAGGTTTCTCCCGACCACGGGGTGGTCAAACATGGCTCCGGAAGTGCGCTCCGTCCGTCTGGGGCGTTGTCGGGATGTGACACAATGTCTTGACAGAAATTCCGAGATATTATTTGTGTTTTGAGCACAACTGCCCAACTATAAAATTTGCCATGATATCTGAGATATTTGCGAAATTTGTGAAAAACAGTATTGCTTCTTACACCCCTGGTGAGAACATTACCATAGATGAACAACTGTTCCCTACTAAGGCAGTGTGTGGCTCAGTGGGCTAAGCCTGTATGCCTGTAATCATAAGGTTGCCGGTTCAAACCCAGCCTCAGCATGGCTGTGGGTCCTTGAGCAAGGCCCTTAACCCCCAGCTCCCTAGGCGCCGCTACAGCGGACAGCATGCTCCACAAAGAGCAAGTTAAAAGAATTTCCCCATGAGGGACAATAAAGGATTGATTATTATTATAAGGCACGCTGTCATTTCACACAATACATGGCCAATAAACCAGACACATTTGGCATAAAATACTGGGTTGCCGCTGATGTTGAAACAAAATACATGTTGAATGCAATTCCCTATCTAGGGAAAGATGACAGTAGGCCGGTTGGTGAGCGCTTATCAGACAATATTGTCATGCGTTTCATGGAGCCTTTCGTGGGAAAAGGAAGAAATGTAACGACAGTCAATTTCTTTACCTCACTGGCACTGGCAAACAATCTTCTGGTGAACAAAACCACCATTGTTGGCACAATGAATCAAAACAGACAAGAAATGCCCCCATGCACACAGGCACAGTCTGAGAGATTTTCCACCAAGGTGCTGAAGGCTGGAAAAGTCACACTCACGATTTACCAGGCAAAACCAAAGAAAAATGTATGCGTTCTGAGCACAATGCATCAAACAGTTTCAAATGATAATGGCACGAAAAAACTTCTTGAGACAATTTCCCACTACAACACCACTAAAGTTTGCGTTGATGTTATGGATCAAATGGCATGGCTGTATTCCATAAAGGGAAGCACCCGGCGTTGGCCCGTAGCTGTGTTTTATAACCTCCTAGACCTGGCTGCAAGTAATGCACATATTCTGTACAAACAGTGCATGAACGTTACCATAAGCAGAAGGAAATTCATTCACGAGCTGGTGAAGGAGCTATGTGCGCATCAGAAAGTGGCAAAAGCAGGGGCAATAGCATGTAAGCGACCTTTTCCTGAAACTCCTTCCCAATCCGTGTAAAGGAGACAGTGTCAAATTGGCAGATGTTCAGGGAACAAAACTTGTTACATCTGCCAGACATGCAAGAGATTTGTCTGTGGCAAATGCTCTAAGAATGCACTAAAGTTGTGCTTAGAATGCTGATAAAGTGAGCAAACATCCTGAGCAAAAAGTTACTACATTGAAGGGAACTTGACTGGAGTTGGTCAGTAAAGCAAGCTGCCAGAGAGTACTTATCCACTGTATCAAGTCAGCAGATGTTCAGGGAACAAAACTCAGACGCAGGCGAAGCGGCAGGGAGATGAGCCTCGGATGCAGACGAAGCGGCAGGCAGACGAGCCTCAGACGCAGGCAAGGAAATAGGAGCAGGAGTCGGGTGAACCCGTGGGTTTAATCAGAGGAAAACACGCTCAGGTACATACAACACAACTAGAAACAGCTGATGACACGGGGATTCTACAGGAGGTAGCGAGGGGGGTGTGGCACACAGGAGGATCAGCACGAGCAGGGCATGAATTTTACACTTTTTCAGTGGGAAACAATCAGACTTTGTTAATCACAAGCAGCTGTTTATTAGGAAATTCACTACGCAAATATCACAAGCAATGCAGATACTGAATGTTTTTGAATAACTAACATCAATATCTCAGTCAGTGCTTGTTGCACATGCTCGAAAATTTGTCATAAATCTTTATCTGTCCACTTAAAATTATGTAAAATAAATAAATAAATAAACAAACAAAAAAATAAAATCTCACAAATAACACAATAAATCAGAGCATGCTGAAATCTTTGATCCTGTTCTCTATGAGTGGCCGCACACACCGCTTTCTTGCTTTCCGCACTTTTAATGTCTTAATGTTAATGTTTTAATGTTGTCAGAATGTCTATGGAATGTAATCATATAGTATTTCCTTTACAGGTGCTTAAAATGGTTATTGTTGTGATTTGTTGTCACACGTAATTTTCTCATACCGTTAAGTAGAGCGCAAAGCCTTCATATATTATAGACCATAAATTTTACTGATTTTAATGATCTTCTCTAATGTATCATTTAATTTGTTCAATATAATGCCTAAATAAATTTCTTCATCTACTTTCCTCAAAGTTCTCTGAAGTGGGTGAATCTGAATACAAAAGAAAGCCAAGTTGTGACAAACCTTCACATTATCCAAGACATAAGATAAAGATTAAAAATAAATACTATGAAACTAGTCTTTTTCAGATGATTTTCACAGTTGATTCAGTTAGAGACTATCAACATGGAAATGAATGACTCATTGGCCGAACGCACCTTGATCTTATAACCAAATTATTTGCTATTTGCAAAAAGTGGCATCTAGCGCTCATTATTTGTCCCTGTCTAAAGACTTAGCGGTCTTTTGACCAGCTAGCTGCACTATACGTAGGTCAAACCAGCACGGCGCTTCTAGTGTAAAGCAACAGCTGTTTGTAGGAGACAACATCAAAGGCCTTCTGCATATCTAAGTAGATCACACTGTAGGCCTTTTTGTGATCAATTTCTCTTGTAGCTTCCTCAGAGAACTCAAATAAATTAGTTATACAGTATCTACCTGTCCTAAATCCATGTTGGGTATCCCTCAGAATGTTATTTGAATCCAGGTAATATACCATTTTCACTTGGATTTTCCAGTTATGAGAGTTAAACTGATTGGCCTATAATTTGCTGGATTACTTCAATCCCCTTTTTTGAATATGGGTGTTATATTAGCATGCTTCCAATCAGAAGGTACCACACCCGCAGATAACGATTTCTGGAATAGTAAAGTTAAAGGTTAGCTAGTAATATCCCTCATCTCTTTTAAAATTATAGGTAAGAAGCCATCAGGACCCTGTGATTTATTTATTTTGAGCTTAGCTAGGTTTTGTACCACATCAACCTCAGTTATGCATATATTGGTCATAGATGACGCTGTACATACCCCAAATGTTTTTATCAAGAACAACATACAGTGGCTGTGTTCTCTCATCTAGGGAAAGCCACTTTTAGGAGATGTTTTTTGATAGGCATTTTAAAGTTAGTTTTAAAGTATCTAATTTACACACAAGCTTAGGGTACCTCAGTGTTTGTATCCTATTTGGTACTCATTTTAGTCTTAAAATTACCAGTATAAGTGAATGTTATTGGTTGTCATATATTGCGTTAGCAGTGGGGCATGTTCAAGCTTTGGAAAGCAGCTCTTCATGGCAAGAGCAGCTGTGAATTGGAAGCCCACCAGAGGATGAGGACCTCAAAGATCTTGACAGGGAAAATGAGCCCTCTCCAATGCAGAGAAGTCAGAGATTAAGCTGGGACACAGGGATGTTTTCACCTTCCGAGTGTCAGTGACAGGAAAACCTTACACCAGACTTGAAGTTCTCTCTACCATAAATAGCTTTTTGACCCCTTATGTTTTGCCGCCCAGATGAGTATTCAGGGGAGGTCCTTGCTGCGAGAGCTCACCCTGCAGTCTTGTAAATGGGATGCACCTCTATCAGATAACAAATACAACAGATGGAAAATGTGGAGTGAGCCTTTCTCGGAGCTTGAACAAGTCAAGATACCTCAGCAATGCACATCTGCTAGGTCTATGTATCTCTCTAAACTAATAGAAAATAACAAAACCAATCCTAAATTCCTATTTGAATCTGTATCTAGGTTAACAAAGAATCGTTCAATGTTAAACTCACAAGTCCCAGAAGCTCTTGGTAGTGATGCCTTTATTGCGTTTTTTAATAATAAAATAACCACGATTAGACATACCATCACGAGCACGCCCACGGTTGCACACAACCACCAATCCTCTGCTAGCGCTAGTGTTATTAGTACTAATGATAACACCTTTGAATGTTTCACTCCTGTAGTGCAGACAGAACTCCTTCAGTTAATTTCCTCTTGCAAACCCACTACTAGCCTTGTTGACCCAATACCCACCAATCTACTTAAGGAAATTGCACCACTGATTAGCACTACATTGTTAAATTTGTTAAACTCATCTCTTAGTCTTGGATATGTTCCTAAATCTTTTAAAATGGCTGTTATTAGACCTATCTTAAAGAAACCAAATCTTGAACCTAGTGACTTAGAAAACTATAGACCCATCTCAAATCTTCCCTTCATTTCTAAAATTCTAGAGAAAGTTGTTGCTCACCAGCTGTCTTCCTTTCTCGAAGATAATAATGCTAACAAACTATATCAGTCTGGTTTCAGACCCAATCATAGCACAGAAACGGCCTTAGTCAAAGTGATAAACGACTTGCTTATGGCTTCCGACCGTGGCTGTATATCGCTATCATTCTTACTGGATCTAACGGCAGCATTCGATACTGTAGACCATAATATTCTTTTGGAGCGGTTGGAAACATTGATTGGCATTAAAGGGACAGCACTACTGTGGTTTCGTTCGTATTTAACTGATCGTTACCAGTTTGTCCATGTAAACAATGAGTCATCCATAGCCACTAAAGTAAGATATGGTGTCCCGCAGGGATCAGTGTTGGGCCCACTACTTTTCAATCTATATATGCTACCGCTTGGTAACATAATTAGAAATTACAGTGTTAATTTTCATTGTTATGCTGATGATACACAATTGTATCTATCTGTCAAACCTAGTGACGCATCCCAGCTCTCTTCTTTAGCCGACTGTCTGCTAGATATCCGTTGTTGGATGGCAAGGAATTTCCTCATGTTAAATACCGAAAAAACTGAGGTTCTTTTAATCGGTCCTAAGGAGGCCCGCAATAAGTTTGTAAACCCCAACCCTAGCGGCCTCCCTACTCAATTTAAAACAGTGGTCAGAAATCTTGGTGTCCTGGTAGACTCCGACCTCTGCTTCAGTGCTCACATAAATAGCATTACCAGTACGGCATTTTACCATCTACGGAACATATCCAAGCTTCGGAAGATGCTTTCCTTTCAAGATGCAGAAAAACTAATACATGCCTTTATAACCTCTAGATTGGACTACTGCAATGCCCTCCTTTCGGGTTGTCCATCTGGATCCCTACATAAACTTCAGTTAGTACAAAATGCAGCTGCTAGAGTTCTCACAAAAACTAAAAAATTTGATCACATTAGCCCTATCCTGTCTTCCCTGCACTGGCTACCGGTCAAGTTTAGGATTGATTACAAATTATTGCTATTGACCTACAAAACTCTGAATGGCCTTGCACCACAATATCTTAATGATCTTCTGGTCCCTTACAACCCTTCTCGCCTGCTTCGTTCACAAGGAGCAGGATATCTATTAGTTCCTAAAGTAGACAGGGCTATGGCAGGCTGCAGAGCATTCTCCTACAGAGCGCCGCAGCTGTGGAATGGTCTCCCGGCGGATGTGCGGGATTCAGGCACACTCTCGCTTTTCAAGTCTAGATTAAAAACGCACTTGTATAGCTTAGCGTATAGGAAACCTAGTTCTGGTTCCAGTTAGTCCCTCACTCCCAGTCAGACTAACAGTATGAGGTGATGAGCTGGGTGGGGATCGGTGTCATTGGC
The DNA here is from genome assembly GCF_048594095.1 of Paramormyrops kingsleyae. NCBI lineage: Eukaryota > Metazoa > Chordata > Actinopteri > Osteoglossiformes > Mormyridae > Paramormyrops > Paramormyrops kingsleyae. The sequence continues at coordinate 41,753 of NW_027326078.1, forward strand.
TTTGGATAAACTGAGGCGTCAGTGCTGTCACTCTAGCTCTACACTAGAGTGCTGATGTTCAGGGAGTCCCCATGCCTGTGTTCCCGCCTGTCTCTCCCTCTTTCTCATGCTGCTATACCCAGATCTGCCGGAGCCTAGACGAATATTGCACTCGATCAGTTTGCTTGCACTGCCTCTAGGTTTCCTCAACTGTGACTAATACACAATATTTTCTTACTTCCTCCCTCACCCCTTCTGGGGTGTGCTCCCTGGAGCACAATGTCGTTGAAGAATTTATGCCTCTGCTGCCTACAAGACAATTACCTCCACCACCGGCAACTACCCTCCAACCTGCCTGCCCTTGGCTCAACACGATGCCTCGCCATCCTTCCCTGCAGCTGTGCCTCTATTAATCCTGCCATCGTGCATCAAGCACCACGTGCCTGCACCGGTCGGCCGCTGCATTGAAACATATATTTCAACCCCTGTATTAGCTTAGTCATTTCATCTTGTTTGTTTGACTCATCTGCCGGCCCCTGGAGGATGGGCTCCCCCTTTGAGTCTGGTTCCTCCCAAGGTTTCTTCCTCTTAGGGAGTTTTTCCTTGCCACCGTTGCCTTTGGCTTACTCAATGGGGGGTCCTTACGAGGCAGAAATGTAAAGCGCATTGAGACAATGTAATGTTGTGATAATGCGCTATATAAATAAAATTGAATTGAATTGAATCTGTCTCTCTCAGCCAGGCACACAAAAGGGAGATGCATGTCTTCTGTGATGCATCCATGAATGCTATTGCGGCCATAACATACCTTATAATCATCAATCCAAATCAGACAACTAGTGTTGGATTTATGTTTGGAAAGACGAAACTTGCACTTCACCCAGAGATCATAGTCCATCATGTCGAGCTTTGCTCCACCGTCCTAGCAGTGGAGACTGCAGAAACAGTCATTGATCAGATAGATGTCAGCTTTGACGATGTGACATTCTACTCAGATATTTGAGTTGTGCTAGGGTACATTCACACTGATTCAAAGCAATTCTATGTGTATGTGAACAACCGCGTGCAACAAATTAGGAAGTCAACCATGCCAAATCAATGGAGGTACATTCAAAGTGAACAGAATCCCACAGATGAAGCCACGAGTTCAGTCCCAGCAGGCAAGCTAGTCAGCAGCTGGTGGTTGACAGGACCCCTTTCCTGCTCAAAACAGCCGATGTTGTCAACTAAAACCGTTGCAGCTTTTTTATATCGAAGGAATGACAGCCGATTTCTAGTTCCAGTACTTTACTGAATTAAACTATATTTCTGTATATCAATTTGCCCCTACTTTTACATTAAATCAAATTCCCATCAATTCAACATAAAACAATACTAATCAAATAATAAAGATACAACATCCTCCTCCCCATGAAGACTGTTCCACCATCAGATTTCTAAAGGATATACAATTTGAACAAGTCTTCTTAATACAGTCCCACCTAGAAGATGGACAGTGCACAACCTCACAAGTCCATCCCTGCCAGGTAACAATTATCCCAGTTTTCCAGATCTGTCGTGTTAGTCTGTCATCTCCAGACAAGACTAGATCTCCTGCCTTCAGTGGAGTAGGAGATGGTGTGTGCGGACTTCAAGTCCAACAGATACTCCTTTCTCCATCGCTCCCAGTATTCATTGAGTAGCCTCTGACAATGTTTTCATCTTCGTGTGAGTTTCTCTTTACCAGCATTAGTGGCTTGACTCTCGGCACAGAAAGACCTTGGTGGTAAGGAGGAAAGTCTTTTCTAAACAAGAAAAATTGTAGGTGTCAAATGTTGAGGTTCTCCTAAATCACTGTATAGAAACGTGAGTGGCCTTGAATTGACTACTGCCTCTACCTTTGTTAACAGTGAGGACAACTCTTCGAAACACAATGATGCTTGTCCCAAAACTCTTTTCAGGCTTGTTTTTACTGATCGCACTAACCTTTCCCAAAACCCACCCCACTAAGGTGCTCTCTCTGCTATGAACGTCCATCTTATTCCATTAAAGTAAAATTATTCCAGAGGTTCAGGTTCTTTGATGGCTGCCCAGAGTGCTCTGAGATCATGATCAGCCTTTTTGAAGGTCTGAGCGTATAGATGACTCTGTAAGACCACGCCTAAACACAAACCTCTTCAGAGCCAAGAGAAATTTTTCCGTTGACAAGTCTGACACCAACTAAAGATCCTGTCACTTTGTAGAGGTCCCTTTGTGGATGAATCTTCATATCCAGGCGGTGATTACCAAAGCAGTAGTAAATTTACTGTATGCCTCCAGATTGAGTTCAGATTGAGTTACTGCTGCCAAGATTAACTGTTAAACGACATGACTTCATTTCAGATTTCAATTCTTCCTCAGGAAGCTTTTCTATAAATGGTTCTGGTTGTTTTGGCGATGTCAGAAAGGGTGGACCTAGCCACCACAACTCATCTTCCTTCAGTTTCGCTGCAGTCTGTCTTCTTGTGATAAGGTCAGCTGGGTTGAGCTTACCACAGCAATGAGACCATGATTCTGGTGGCATCAGTGATTGTATTTCAGTGATTCTGTTCACAACAAACTGTTTCCAAATTTGTGTAGAGCCATGAATAACTATCATGGAGTCCATCCACAAATGTAGTCGAGATGGCATCATGTTCAAAACCTTCAACAAGTCACTCCCCATTGTAGCTCCAACTAAAGTTCCCGTCAATTCTAAAGGTGGTTGAGTTCATCTCTTTATAGGTGCAACTCTCGATTTGGATGCAATGAAACTGCTTACAGTTCTTCCCTCCCTGGTTTGTCCTGGGAGGTATGCACTTGCATCAACCTCCGCATTTATGACATTCTTTCACCTTAAAAACATAGCCCGTCTCCGCCCATCACTCACCTTCTCTGCCGCTGAAACTCTCATCCACGCATTTATCACATCCAGAATCGATTACTGCAATAGCATCCTCTACGGTTTACCATCCAAAACTCTCAACAGATTACAGTACATTCAGAATTCCGCTGCCCGGCTCCTTACCCAAACCCGCTCACGTGAACACATCACCCCTGTCCTCCAAAAGCTACACTGGCTCCCCGTCCCTCAGCGCATCCACTTCAAAATCCTTCTCATCACATTCAAAGCACTCCACAACCTGGCCCCTTCTTACCTCACAGACCTGCTCCATCACCATACTCCATCTCGCTCCCTACGCTCGTCCAGCTCGAACCTCCTGTCCCTGCCCTGTAGGACCAAGCTCCGAACCTGGGGGGACAGAGCCTTCTCCATCGCTGCCCCCACCCTCTGGAACTCACTGCCCAAATCCCTCCGCGACTGCTCTGACCTCCCTACTTTTAAAACGGAACTCAAAACTCACCTGTTTAAAATTGCTTTTAATGTTTGATTTTATGTTGTAAATTGTGTGTTCTTTTATTCTATTGTGCTGTGAAGCGTCTTTGAGTGTCCTGAAAAGCGCTTTATAAATAAAATGTATTATTATTATTATTATTAAGACATGAAGAAAATGGAGTTGTTCACTCTGCCAGTCACCTATTCTCTACCATCTGGGAATGGTGATCTGGTGGAGCTGTGGGAGCTCTATGCACCACTGCTGCCATTCATGACCAAGGTCTTCTGGCAGCTCCTCATTCCATCCTATGCCCCTCTACCATATGTCTTGGAAAAGGCATTTGACTTGGATAGAGAAGGGTTCACCAGGAAACCTATGGGATCGAAAATTCTAGCTGTTCAAAACACTTCTTTTGTGTTACTCTGCTCATCAAATGTCGGTGGTCAAAGACAAAATCATCACTTTCTGGTCTCCACACTAGACCAAGCACCTAGTGTTGCTGCGTGAATTAAAAGCCAGTATTCAGCCACTTTGCCTTCAGTTCTGCAGAGTTAGTTGTCCACTTACACAAGTTCATGCCAGCAGTGGACAAGATTTCCCTTGCTCCTGAAGTCAACATATAAGCTTCCTTTGTGTCCTTTGCACTGCCAATCATATCGTCTACATAAAGGCAGTTTTCCAGAATATTGACGCTATCTCGATGACTGTTTCGGTACCTTTGAAGATGGAGTTGAATCTTGGCTGCAGGTAAGAATGGACTTGGGAACCCCAAACACAATATGGGTCATCCTCATCTTGCGTACCCTCATGGCTTCAGAGTCAGGTAGACCCGTAACCCATAGGAATCTCAAGGCATCTCTATATTTCTTCGTAATGGATATCTGGAGGAAGGCCTTTGTAATGTTTGCAGTATGAATTTCAGTAAAATGCCTAAAAGGTCTGGATTGAGGTTTGGACCTGTCAGTAAACAGTTCTCAAATATGGATTGCCATGCTTTTGAGAAGAGGCATGAAAGACCACTCTCAGTTTAGTTGTTTTGTCTTCTCCAATAACAGCATGATGGGGCAAGTAATACCTCACATTGTCCTCTGTTTGTGAACAGTTGCCTTCTGGAACATCTTCACATACCCCCTGTTGTAGATAATCCTTAATGACATCATTATATCTCCTGAACAACGTTACATCAGTTTTCAGTTTCCGTAGCAGTCCACCAAATCGTTTCTGGGCAATTCTGAAATTTCTGGAAGGTAGCCCTACCTCATGTTGCCCGCTGCTGTATCTGACCGACCATTCAAAACTTTGTCTAGCCTCATTGTCATCTGCAGTGTCCACAGCCTTGTTATGCCCAGAGACTCTAGTTCCCAAAACATGCGTAGCTGCTTCGAGACTTCATTGCATTCACCTAGTCCAAAATTCATGCAGGTGACTTCACTCATGTTTGAAACAGAGACTGCCTCCTGTACTGCCCGGCCGATTATTGTCTCTACAGCTACCAGAGATTGCAGACAAATAAAACATCTTCCCATCTTCTTTAATTTCTCCCTTTGAGCGCTCACTGTGTCATCTGTGCATAGTTTGGATTTATGTTTTATACTACCACAGAATATGCAACTGAGGGGAGTGTTTAAACTGCCCATGTGAAGAGCTGTGGCTGCAGGCATGTTTACCCTTCTGAATTTGGTCTCAATCTGTGCATCTCATTTACAGTTTTGCTTATGAGAAGCCCGTGCTTCTTTATTTATCGGCCATGCATTAACTAATTGCATTGCACATTCTCTTCCCATTTCAGAAAACTTAAAACCTTCCATTCATGATCTGGATTCATTTTGCAGGGAAATTCAAAGGCATAATCATCCGGTAACATCCAAAGCAGTATGGGGCACAGTAATCATCCATAAGTGTCCAAAACGACACCTAACGATTCTAAACTTCTCATTTGCACCTCACACACATCATACAGACGTCTGAAAGCCTCTGTATCTGTAGACCTTTTTACCATACCTGTCAAGTTTTGGATTTGAAAATAAGGGAAATTTTCTGGCACCCACCGCGAGCCATCCCACCACCCCAACCAAGCTCCAGTATCCCTTACATTTTAAGACAGGTGTACAAGAAATCTAAAATAACCACTTGTCATTTACATTTTATTTTCATTACAAATTTTCTTTTAATTTCTCATGTTCACTCATGTGGCTCTCTAGCATTCACTAATGACTTATTATACATATTTGTTGCAGACTTTGTATCCTTGTTGAAGTTGTCACAGAAGGTGAAAGTAACGTTTTTGGCACACAGCATTGCCATTTTAACCTCCGCATTTATGACCTGGTTAATGTTGTAAATGACCTGCAGACTACAGCAGGTGGCAGTTCCTGCGAGGCTACTGACAGTTCAGTTTGGAGAGGCAGAGGAATTTTTTTTTAAATGATATTATAATACGGGAGATTTACGGGAAAATACTAATACGGGAGGACGGCCGGAAAGAGGGGTAAAATACGGTAGTTTCCCGGCCAAAACGGAAGACTTGACAGCTATGCTTTTTACTGGAGTTAGTCTCAATAATTTGGACATGTGCGCACTCACCAGAAGATCTTTTCTTCCAAATCTTTCCTTCAGCATATCAATGGCTACATTGGATATTTTTAGCCCTGCAACAGCTCGCACAGCAAGCCCCACGAGGTAAGATTTCAGGTAAGTAAACTTCTGCGTTTTACTTAATTCTCCGTTTTCATGGATAGCAGTTTCAAATTGGTCCCAAAATTCTTGCCAAAAACATATCTCCATTAAATTTATATATAGACACCTTCGATAATTTCACTGATGATCTATTAGTTAATCTATCTGTGTGCGTACTTGCATCACTTAGCCGAGTTGCCCTTGATCCATCCACTGCTTCAATCTGCCGTTCAATCAATCAGCTGCCATGGGATTTCCCATGGCTGATGTGATCCTGATAGTTTTTGCGACATCTGCGTCCACTTCATCCATTGGTATTTCATCTTCTGTCTCCTTATCCAGCTCGTGAAGATTCTCTTTCTTAATGGAAAGTCTTAATAGAAAAAGGTTGTCCTAACAACCTTCTTAATTATTCAGAGGTCTGTCTTGGGCATAACATGCAATAAACCAATCAGTATGGCACGTCTCCTCACATTTAAAAGGCAGCAGTGTCAGTTAAGGTTGGGTAGCATGCACTGATGTAGTGCATTGCTGCACCCAGCACATGACGAAACTCCTCGGGATCCTGACTGGCGACCCCCTAGGCAGACATATGGTCCAGTCCCACCCTCCTGAAATGACCATCTCTCTGCCGCAGTCAAGTTTTACGTGGGTGTCCCCTTGGTCTGGTCCTGCCCTTTGGGTTCTCATCAACGAGGATCCTGCGAGCGGGGTCACCCTCAGGGAAACGTGTCATGTGGCTGTAGTGCCGCAACTCACATTCCCTCATAATGCAGGTAATGTGCCTCATTCATGACTCCTTTAGCAACCGCTTGTTCGACACAAAGTCAAACCAGTGGTACCCAAGGATTCTCCAAAGAGACATACTACCGAAGGAGTCCAGCCTTCGTCTCAGCTCACTGGATAGCGTCCATGTCTCACAGCCATACAGCAAGACAAGGGCGCACCAGGACTCTAAAGACCTTTGACCTCTTGCAAACATATAAAGATCACCATATACTCCTTCCAGTGACCTCATGACACCCCATGTTCTCCCAATCCATCTGCTGACGTTATAAGAAGAGTCACCAGAGAGATGAATGTCGCTGCCGAGGTAAGTGAATCTCTCGATGAGGTCGACACCTTCCCCGCAGACAGACAAACTACTGATGGCTGTGCCTAAGAAGTTATTAAAGGCCTGGATCTTAGTTTTTATCTGGGACAGTCTCAGGATATCCCACAGCCTTATAACCAGCCTGGAGAAGTTCACCCCGGATACCATAGAGTTTGATCTTGGAGTCTGGCCAAGTCCAGCCTCATTCTCCTAGTAGGTGATAGCCTACTTGATCTAAGCTGAATCTTCAGAGAAGCAACAACACGTCTGTGGTCAGAATTTACAAACTGGGCATTTCTGTAGGCACTGATGTTCTGCAGGGGCATCCAGCATCTGCCCACGAGGATGTGATCGATCTCCTTCACCGCACCACCAGTATTGGTGTACTGTAGGAGCCTTATTTGTGATCGTGGTAAACTTGTCATGTGACCGATTACTTACTGGTCATGTGGTATGTAGACACACCTCCTGACATGCCTGTGACACGAACGCAGGGCTTTAATTGGTCGATACACAGAGCACTGGGGAGGTTAGATGGTGAAGCAGAACAATTTCTTGACCGCAAAAGAAAGGAAATATTACTCTGTGGAATACTTATTTTGCTGCTTTATTTTGTTTGTATCATCCTTTGTTCACAACCTGAAAGTCAACCGGATTGTTTTAATGGAATAAACCACCCTTTAATTTATCTGGATTGTGTGTTGGGAACCTTTTCCATAAACCTCACGTGGCAAATTTTGTTTGAATTGCCACTACAATTGGAGTACCAAGTCTAATGATGCAGCTTAGGGCGTTGGAACCAGGATCTAGCAACCCACAGCCACTGACCTTTTGCAAAGTCGAGGAACATGGAGCCACTCTCACCCCATTCTCCAGACCCATGGGGACTGACACAATCCTCATAGCCAGCCCTGAAAATACCTGTGGTCGCATTGAAGTCACCCATGACCAGAGGAGTGTCACCTCATGGGCACCCATCAATCACCAAGCGAATTTGCGTGTAAAATGTCTCAACGAGACATCACTCACCCTGGTCGGAGCATACACTGAGACAAAACAAGGAGTACCTTAGCCTAAGTCTCATAATATGTTCATCAGACACCATCGGGAGGAGCCGATGCATCACAGCAACAGCTACTCCCTGAGTATGGGAACCATCAAAGCGGCCAGACCAAAAGTAGGTGTATCCACTTACAGAGATCTGGCCACTCCCCGATCTCCATACCTCATTGAGTGCTGCCTCTCCCGACAGCAGAGGAAGATGGTCATCTTGCTGGAGAGACAAGACATTTTGCGAGCCTACCCGGATGGGTTGCCTCAAACTGGGACCCGGGCCTGACCCTGTTGGCTCTCCGATGGTTTTGACTTATCCAGGGATGGGGCTCCCAAAGGCTTTCCCCCATCCCCTTCATGGTGCGTACAGCTTTCCTGTGGGCGGCTGCAGCAGAGCTACTCCCTCAGAGAGCAGAAGACTATTGTGCTTATTGAAATTGAGCAGTTGTGAGTTGTTTACGGTGGCTGGAGTACCAGTCCCACCACCAACTCCCAAAGAAATTGTTTCCCTGCAAGTTGGAAGACCGCTTGTAGGGCCGGATACAGTTTAATGTCATACCCAGGACACTTTTTTTATAGAATCCAAAATATTTACATACATTGGAAGACAAATCTCTGCATAACCAGTTTTTGTTTGCTTTTCATTATTTTTTGTAAAATTTCTCATAAACACACCACACTGTGAGTTAGTCAAAAGACACGGATGACAATGATTATGATTGGCTCGGAGAACGCATGCAGAGCTCATGCACATACTGTGAAGGTAAAATTTAATCTTTTTTTTTTTAAATCATATACAAGATAATATTCAAAGTTCCTTTTCAATATTATCTATTATATGATTTTAAAAGGATTAAATTTTACCTTCACGGTATGTGCATAAATTTTACCTTGACTAAAATTGCAAAGTTTTGATTACTATGATAGTAGTATATTTAGTGCAGCTTATTGATGGTCTCATCCCTGCTGACTATTGCAGTCATTTCCATGTGAAAATTGCATGTGCATAACATGCAATCTCAATATTAACATGGGAACATGCTAACTGGCTGTGAGGTGGTTATGCTAATGTTGGGTAGTCAGAATCAGTATTATGAGATCATTTTGGTTTCCCAGTAAACTACACCCACACTAGACAAAGCAGTTGATAAGACCAAGACTATCTGTCAGCTCTGATACCGAACTTGGATATACTATGCCACAGCAAGGCAGAAACAGCCTCTGCAACTTAGGTGCTTTTGTCAGGAAATTCTGACCAGGCTAAATATAAAATAACTACAGCTATAGGGGTATTTATTACTAGAGATATGAGACCATACTTGGTAGTATAGAACGTGGGGTTTAAACGGGATTTAGTTCATTAGGATATTATGATGCAGTCTTATTTTTGAAATAAGTGTCTTTGTGTTTTTGTTTGTTTCTCTTAAGAAATGTTGCATTGAAACTTAATCAAACTTTGATCTTTTTTTCTAGGACTCTCTGTGACTTTAAATAGAGATTAGGTATACAGTGTAATGGTTTTACTACAACCATAACTTAAAAAATACCCCATGACGATTTCTTTAGTATTTTTTAAATAAAGCTTTTTCTTTAAATCCTGTGTTTGGCCTTAATGGATTAGTTGATCATCAAAATATATAGATCATCAAAATTAATTGATTATAAAAATAATTGTTTTTTTTTTTTGTAGCCCTAGTCTGAATGTGATTGGCATTGTTTCTGAGACAACCAGATCCATTTTATTTTAATTGTTACTTCACCTGTGAGTTCATAAGAACACATTTGTATTAATCTGATTTTTTCATTAAGTGGTTATTACCAGCTGTGTGTGCGGCTGATGCATTACAGTCTCTATATCCTCTCAGTGGGCTGCAGGACATTAGAAAGCATTTAGCCATCATAAAACAAACTGATTCTTCAGAGATGTATCCTCATTCTTAAATTTATTTGGAGAAAATAGTTATAGTTAATCAGGCTTTTAAATCAGTGTGAGCCAGTATTGGAGGATGGGTTTAAGCAGTCCCTATGGGTTTTTGCAGTTGTATTTTGTGACTGTTGTGGCCAAAAATGCTTGATTTTCCAGCAGTTTTTTTTCTCTTTTACTAAATTTGCTTGGCAACTGGCAGTTCTGTGTGTTTTTTTGTAGAAAATTTTCACAAATTGCCAAAATTTTAACTTGCAAGTTCGAGAAAGTTTATTTTTAAAGATTTTAAAATAATTACTGTCTTTGCATATTTCATTAAAAACCACATAAACAATCAGATTTTTGTGCTCACACACACACAAACACAGGGATGCACTGATTCCACTTTTTCTGTCCTGATACCGATACCTGGGCTTTGTACGGTGGCCCTGAAGGTCAAAACACAACGACATTTCAGAAAAGACAACATTTCAGAAAACACGACATTACAGAAAACACATTTCAAAAAGCACCACATTACAGAAAACACAGTGACATTTCAGAAAACTGAACATTTCAAAAAACACAACGACATTTCAGAAAACCGAAAGGGTAGGACCACATTTCTTGCATGTCTATCTGTAACAATTTCTTTGTATGGTTATATAAAATTTTATCAACACCCTTTACATACAATAATTTGACAGTGCCCTGGTATAATGTAAATTAAGCTAGACTTCATACATAACTTCAGTTACTTTATAAACAAACATGCCCCTCTCCGTAAATTTAGAATTAAAGGGCGCGAGAACCCTTGGTTTTCTATTGACCTGGCAGATCTATTGCGTAAACGTAATGCCTCCTGGGCCAAGGCTCGTGAGTCAAATTTAGAGACTGATTGGCTTAAATTTAGACAACTCAGAAATAAATTTACCCTTTTGCTTAGAAAAACTAAAGCCGACTATTACCTGTCCTCCACCCTCGGAAATCTCAATAACCCAAAAATTTTTTGGAAAACTATCAAATCATTGTCCGCTAACAATGACACAACTAATCTTCCTCTCAATATACTTGTCGACGACACCAGAATAACTGATAAGACAGCAATATTAAATCACTTTAACAGACATTTTATTTCATTTGGCAACTTGGTTCAGTATAATAACTTACAGTATCCACAGAATCACCGGTCTCATACTGTATAAATGATAACATGCAAGTCTTTAATCTTATTCCTTTTACCTCAGCAGATGTAGAAAGGGCTCTAAAAGAATTAAATCCCAGAAAATCATCAGGACCAGATAACCTAGAACCCGTCTTTTTAAAATTAGCAGCTGAAATTATAGCTGAACCACTACGTAATATCTTTAACCTATCATTGTTAACTAACGAAATCCCCAATGACTGGAAATCAGCCTTTGTCATCCCCCTACTAAAAGGGGGTGACCCAACAAATCTAAATAATTATAGGCCAATCTCAAAACTCTCTGTTGTCGCAAAAGTGCTTGAATCCTTGATCAATATGCAATTAAAAGATTATTTATATAAAAACTCTGTCCTCTCACCCGAATCAGTCAGGTTTTCGTAAAAATCATAGCACTACCACTGCTGTGATGAAGGTCACAAACGACATCATAAAAGCCCTCGATGACAAACAATGTTGCCTATCTTTGTTTTTAGATTTATCCAAAGCCTTTGACACTGTTGATCATAAAATTTTGATTAATCGCCTTATAAGATATCGGTTTCTCTAAACAAACAGTTGAATGGTTTACAAACTACCTCACAGGAAGAACCCAGGCAATTCAAGCAGAAGGCTCTACCTCAGAGTTACTCCATATTCATAAAGGGGTCCCACAAGGTTCAATTCTAGCCCCATTATTGTTCAGCATATATATAAATAACCTGGGTCGGAATATTCCAAATTCAACTTTTCACCTTTATGCTGATGATACCGTGATCTACTGCTCTGCACCTACTCCCGCAAAGGCTTTTGAATACCTTTAAGTTGCTTTTGACAAAGTACAAAAACAACTTTGTCACTTACAACTCAGTTTAAATGCGGACAAAACAAAACTTATGTTCTTCACCACCTCAGACTAACATTATCTGGAAAAATTTTAACAAGGGATGGTCACCAAATACAATTGGTGTCAAATTTCAAATACCTAGGACTTTTAATTGACGACCATCTGTCTTATAAGGAACATATTAAATATTTAACAAAAAAGCTCAACTTTTTTACCTATCATCGATTACGGTGATGTATTATACATGCATGCATCTGCTCATTGTCTTCACATGTTAGATAGCGTTTATCATGGTGCACTGAGGTTTATTTCAAACAGCGGTTCTCTAACTCACCACTGTGTGCTTTATGCCAAAGTAAATTGGTCTTCTTTACAAGCTCGTCGCCTCACTCACTGGCATATGTTCATCTATAAAACCATCAGGGGTAAATTTCCTTCTTACTTATCCTCACTCCTATCCTGGAAGCAAGGACGTCATAACCTTCGCTCGATGGACTTCTTAAATCTGGTTGTTCCTAAAGTAAGAACCGAACTAGGAAAGAAAGCCTTCAGGTTCTCAGCACCTTACTCATGGAACAGACTTCAAGTTGAACTCCGTTTGCACAATTTAATACCCCTCAAGGAATTTAAAACTCTTCTAAAGACTCTGGAATCGAGGTTATCTATATGTAATTGTAAATTCTAACTATGTTTTCTTTTCTTTCTTGTATTACTTTGTAAGACTCTGCATTGTCACTGTGTTGCTGCCACCTTGGCCAGGTCTCCCTTGCAAAAGAGATCTGTGATCTCAATGGGACAAACCTAGTTAATTAAAGGTTAAATAAAAAATAAAAAATAAGACTGCTCTTAGCCTATAATCTTTGGAGCCCCCGTATGGTGAGCTGGTGAGCTGGCAAATTGCCCGACCTACAGTTCTACCCTGCTGGCCCAGGGACAGGCTAATCCTCTTACCTGCCAACTGCATGGGCAGACTGGGGGGGTTGGGGGGGGGGGGGGGCACAGCAGATGTCTATGCTACCTCAGGTCACCCTATTTGTGGGCATGTTGTGTACCTGTGCTGATTCACATGACATTGCTGATGCAGGATGTGGGCAGACGATGACGTGCCATTAGACTCACTTGTAACTGGAGGTTCCTGGAGACGTAGATTGCTCTTAGTTGTGATGCATTTCAATGTTGTTGGTTCAGGTTCTGGCAGAAACCAACTTGGTTTAGTACAGTTACAACTATATGGTTAAAACAGTCTAGAATTGCAAGCATCTGGGAAGCAAATGAAATCATGTTCTGTGGTGAGTGTGTACTGCTTTGCCATGTTCATCATTGAATATTGCATATTAAAGCCAGGGTTTCCACGCAGTATGGAAAAGTATGGAATATGATTTTGGTGTTTTACAAGTCTGTATAAGTATGAAAAAACTAAAGAAATACTTTGGTATTTCCAGACTGATGCAACAAATTGGCCTACAGTCTAGTCTAAAAATAATTGAATTTACTTATTAATGTTTTTGATGAAATCACCAGTGTGAACTGGTTGGCAGCGCCAGAATCTTCACAGTGTGCACTGAAGAACAACGTCCAAAATAAAGGAGTGGGGTTAGTCTGTGAGGTGCGCACTTGATTAATTTCCAGCAAAAAATATTGATGCAGACTAGGTTGCAATTTACAACATTCACAATGGGGAAATATTTAGATGCTTGGCTTGCCAGTCCTATATTTTGTATTTGTTTGGCTAAAGATCCTAAGTGTGAATGGAAAACAAAATACAAAATTCAAATATGAATTGTCAGCCACGTGGTGGGCAGAAGCTTTGCTGCCTGTTCATGGCCAAGCAGGGCATCAACTTAGATAACCACTGTTGCCAACCCCCAAATCTCCACCCCCAAAGTCTGAAAGAGTATGGAATTTTTAAATAAGTGTTGAAAAACTAATAAACATTCTGGCTCATAGAAATCTTTCTCAGACATTATGGAACCCCTGCTACAACAGTAAGAGTGAGAGGCTAAGCTTCTGAGCAGTCACTCTTGTAAGAGTAGCAGAAGCAGTCCCTCTCAGCCTGCAGTCCGCTGACCTGGCATTTTCATAATTTTTTTCAGAGCCCTCCTTCTTTGTGTTTGCCTCATCCCGGACGCCCAGCGTGACATACGGTGACTCATTTGACCTACAATGCATTGTGAAGCCACAGCACGATCCACAGATGCCAACTGCTGTCACCTGGCGCTTCCAGCCACAGCTGGATGGACTGCCTGATGCTGCCTTCCGTGACCTGATGACGTTTTCGCATGATGGCATGATCCGGTGGGGTGATGTGGCACCTGGCCCAGGAACCAGAATCACTGTGGAACATGCCACCAGCAGCAGTAACTTCCGCCTGAGCGTAAACCGGGCCGGCCCCAGGGAGGCAGGCACCTATCTGTGTTCTGCACAGCTATGGAGGAAGAATTACAACCACAGCTGGAGCATGGTGACTGAGAGGAACTCCAACCTCCTGGGAATCAATGTGTTGAAGCCAGGTGAGTGTGATCACTATCTGCTGAGGAAGGTGCAGGTCTATGCCTATGTCTTCAGGGAGGAGAGCAGCCAGCACTCTCACCATGAAGTTCTCTTAAAAATCGCTCAATTTTCAGTCTTAATTACTCTGTTGTTAGCCTTTAATTTGACTGATCTCAAATATCAATTTCGCAGATGATGTACAATATATGCGTTGACAAAAGTTTCAAACACAGCAGCAGCACTATTATTGTGGTAGTTTAACCAGATATCTGTTAAAGCTGAAAGATTTGCAATTTGCAACATGCATGCAAAAGAAGTTGCTTGTGGAGAGTAATCTGCTAAAGCATTCTGCACCTCGAGCCTCATTAGACATTTGTGTCTTCACCGAGAGGAGTATGACATATATGAGCACCTGAGGTTACCTTATTGTTCTCCGTATAGGTGTGGAGAGTGAGTGGTTATTCAGTACAGGTGTGCAAATTTTTGAGAAGAGGAACTGACTCTCCAAAAATGCAAAGATGCTGATATTTTAAAAAAATATAAACATCTTAGTTTCTTGGAAAACATAGGCCTGTGACCAAAAGCTAAATTTAGACCTTTTTTGTAGCAATTGTCTAATGTCTTTCTGTTAAACATTGAAAACGTTTATTTTAACTGATTTGGGATGCATTCTTAAAGGAAGCCTCTTAATTTTTATTTATATTATCATATGTATATGTATGTGTTTTGTGACAATATTAAATGAACACATGTCATCTAATCAATTATATAAATTATAATTTAAATCGTCATTTGAATATTCAAATGTCAATATAAGTTATACCAGCAACCATTACAATTATCTGTCAAAGTTGCCCATCAAACTCAGTGGCAGGCTCTAAACAAAACTAACATAGGATTCAATACACAGCAATCTAAGTCACAACATATCAATCTCGCCTACTTGATTGAATTCTCATTCATAACCTGTTTTTTGTCTCTTCTGTCTTGGGGGTGTATTCCATCTTAACTCCCCAAAATCTTTAATAAGCTTTCCTAACAGGTAAGCTGTCCTAGATTTCACCAGCCACCAGATAATGTTAAACTTATTTAATCTGTATGGCTGCTCTTTGATTACTTTCACATAACCAATAAAATGTATGAAGCCCCACTCATGACGTAGTGATAAACATATGTATATTGTGGCCATGTTTTAATATATTGTGCTAATGAATTACAGTAGTCCCTCATATCCACGGTTTTGGTAACTGTGGTTTTAGTTATCTGCGGTGTACCTCGGTCCAAAAAAAAAAAAACAGTTAAACACGTAACAGTATCTTTTTAAACATGAATTACATTGCTCCATTATCGCTTGATAGATTTTTTTCATTGCTCTATCATTTCTTCAGAATTAGGCTAAAATGTCAGAACTCCTTTCATTCCAGAGAATACAGGACTGTATAAGAATGTACAATGTACTTTGATTACTGTATTTAATGTTGGTAATGTCTTATTATGCATAATTTATCAATTAAACTGTACCATTTGTATGTACACGAAAATTATGCTGTATATGGGGTCTGCAGATTGTTCACTGTTTTGACTATCAGCGGTAGGTATTGGATTGTATCACTCATGGATATGATGAGACTGCTGTAATAAAATGTGGCCACAATATATAGAATTTGAATCATTATTTTATGAGTGGGAATATGTAGCTATCCTAAATTATATAAGTTAGGAAGTTTCTATAATACTTAGGGTAGGAACACTGACTTACAGGTAGCAAGTGTTCAAATGGATAAATCATGGTAAAGGGCTTAAACCTTATCGATGAGATCCGCCCGGAGTTCCTTAAGGCTCTGGATGCTGTGGGGCTGTCCTGGTTGACACGCATCTGCAGCATCGCGTGGACATCGGGGGCAGTGCCTCTGGACTGGCAGACCGGGGTGGTGGTCCCCCTCTTTAAGAAGGGGACCAGAGGGTGTGCTCCAACTATAGGGGGATCACACTCCTCAGCCTCCCTGGTAAGGTCTGTTCAGGAGTTCTGCAGAGGAGGGTCCGCCGGATTGTCGAACCTCGGATTCAGGAGGAACAGTGTGGTTTTCGCCCCGGTCGTGGAACAGTGGACCAGCTCTAAACTCTCTGCAGGGTTCTGGAGGGTTCATGGGAGTTTTGTGGACTTGGAGAAGGCATTCGACCGTGTCCTTCGGGGAGTCCTGTGGGGGGTGCTCGGGGAGTATGGGGTGCCGGGCTTCCTTTTAAGGGCTGTTCGGTCCCTGTATGACCGGTGCCAGAGCCTGGTCCGCAGGGGCGGCAATAAGTCGGACTTGTTTCCGGTGAGGGTTGGACTCCGTCAGGGCTGCCCTTTGTCACCGATTCTGTTCATAGTTTTTATGGACAGAATTTCTAGGTGCAGCCAGGGCGTTGAGGGTGTCCGGTTTTGGTGACCTCAGGATTAGATCTCTGCTTTTTGCAGATGATGTGGTTCTGTTGGCCTCATCGGACCGTGACCTTCAGCTCTCGCTGGGACAGTTCGCAGACGAGTGTTAAGCGGCTGGGATGAGAATCAGCACCTCCAAATCCGAGACCATGGTCCTCAGCCGGAAAAGGGTAGAATGCTCTCTCCGGGTCGGGGATGGGGTCCTCCCCCAAGTGGAGGAGTTTAAGTATCTTGGGGTCTTGTTCACGAGTGAGGGAAGGATGGAGCGGGAGATCGACAGGTGGATCGGTGTGGCGTCCGCAGTGATGCGGGCGCTGCATCGGTCTGTCATGGCAAAGAAGGAGCTGAGCCAAAAGACAAAGCTCTCGATTTACCAGTCGATCTACGTTCCTACATCTCCTGCATTGAGAGGAGCCAGATGAGATGGCTCGGGCATCTGATTAGGATGCCTCCTGGACGCCTCCCTGGTGAGGTGTTCCGGGCATGTCCCACTGGGAGGAGGCCCTGGGGAAGACCCAGGACACGCTGGAGCTACTATGTCTCTCGGCTGGCCTGGGAACGCCTCGGGATTCCCCCGGAGGAGCTGGATGAAGTGGCTGGGGAGAGGGAAGTCTGGGTTTCCATGCTGAGACTGCTGCCCCCGCGACCCAACCTCGTATAAGCGGGAGATAATGGATGGATGGATGTTTGCATTTTTGGATAAAACACATGGCCAGAATAATTGTTAATGAGACATTATATATCCATATGTATCTCATCCGCACCAGTGAAAAGTTTTTGCACACACTGAGATTTTCTACATTTGCTTGTCAGTCACTTAACATTTACTTAAAATACACTCAATATTCTTCGCTAACAAATACATTTACAGTGTGTTCACCATTTCATTACCTTTATTTGCAAGAAAATTTCTTATCTTTGATTCATAAAAGAAACCTACTCTAGCAGTTATAACAGCAGAGAAAATTCAGGTGTTATTTTGTCCCTTTCTTCCTGCAAACACGTATTAAGGTGTGCAACAGCATGGGGTTCGTCTTTGGTCCGGAGAACACTGTGTCCATTTCTTCCAAAAAACATCTGGAATACTGATTCATCTGACCACAATACATGTTTCCACTGTGTGATTGTACACAGTGTGTAAAATACAACAGTAAAATGATGACTATGAATGGATTAACACAAGGGGTCACAGACTGTCTTCATAGAATCGCTGGTTTTGCGAACTGCTGATAGACCCACAGTTACTTGACCTATTCCACAGAGTGTTCAGGGGGACAGCCAGGACAGGACAGTCACTGGTCAGCAGCCTATTTTAAGGAGGGTTCTTGTTATGCTCCTAATTAGCTAGTGAATATTCAATGCCAATCATAGCTGCTGTAGGTAGGCTGTTAGGTTTATACTGTAACAACATGATTAGCAAACTGCAACGGCTGCAATTTAGGATATGTATTATACAGTATGTTTGACCCAGGGTTTATAACAGTCATGAGAACAGTTTTACAAATTCATACCATCCTCTTTGTGTGACAGCCATTCTCACCAATCAGAAGTACCATGCTTCTTACGTGCCAGTCATGCTCACCAATAGGCCTGTCACAATTATTACATAATCGCCTGAACTGAACGCGATTATTTTTTGCATAATCGTTAGAATCGTCTCCATTCATCTGTGTAAAAATAGCTGGATGAGACACTATTTCCACATTGTTTTCTACCGTGTAATGTTTGGCTGGCGCTCATTTAATGACATCATCTCATTACATTTCTGAACTGATCCACGCCACCTGTCCTTTTTGTACCTCACACATCTGCGCAGACATAGCATTAGAGAATGTAGTTGGAAGTTGAGAGGGAAATTCAGCTGCGCGAACTGGAGTTGAGTCCAGAGATGGGAGGGGAACTGCGATCCTCATTTTCAGTCAGGAAAAATATTGCCCTGGTGCTGAGTTTTAGCAAAACTGAACAGTTAATTTAGAATTTTCAAGCGTACTGCTGTTTTGTTGAATTAGCCAAAAGAGTTGTGGACATTGCTGCAGTGTAACTTGGTTGGGAAGGTGAGAGAGGTATGTTCTGCTCTTAGCAATGGCATGGATTATGATGTTGTGAAGAGTACAATTTTACGTACCTATGAGCTTCTGTCGACTTCAGAGGGTTGCTATGTCGAGTTTGCCAGGGAGAAAGGCCTCTTATTTGATATGTGGGTTGCAGGTACTGAAGTGTATGATATGGAATCTTTAAAAGAACTTATTTTACCGGAGGAATTTAAGAACTGCGTGTCCGAAAGAGTAGCGGTGTATTTAAATGAATGTAAGGTCTTTCAGCAAGCTGCAGTTCTGGCCGACGAGTTTAATAAAAGCGTCGCAAATAACCTTAACTTCATGCTGAAAAGGTCTGGGTGGGTACATCATCCAAAATGGAAGGAAACGCTCTTATTAATTTCACCACATCCTGATGCTGCTGAGGTGATAAATGACCAACCAAAGAAGAATCTTTTGAATTGAGCTAAGATAACAGCTCAGAGTTCAGTAACCAGGTGCCATCTAAAGAATTTGAGTGAGGGACTAGCCCATGTTCTTCCTCCACAACAGAGCAGGGTGGGTTGGCTATGGAGGTTAAAGTTACTTCCGCCCTACCACCAGTAAGGGGAACTTAGAGGATTTGTCACTAGACCCTACTATTGGACTTTCATAAAATGGTTTCAACATATTGATGTGACACACCCTACATTTACGTCTACGATCTGGGGTATTGATTACATAACCCAAGTTTTGCGTTAACTGCCTTCTTGTGTCCCTCGGTCCAGTTTGTTTGGTCTTCTGACTGTCGAAAGGCATTTGACCACATTAAGGCATTATTACTGTATGTACTGCCCCTGCCCTTGCTGCTCCTGACTGGTCCAAACCTTTTAACTTAGAGGTTGATGCTAGTGGAGTTTTGCTGGGGCTGTTTTGCTGCAGGAGAACGTGGATGGCGTAGATCACCCTGTGTGCTACTTTTCTCGGAAATTCAACAAACACCAAGTGAGGTACTCCACTATAGAAAGAGAAACGCTGGCATTGTTAATGTCACAGTATTTCGATGTGCTTGTGGGTTCCAGTTCTTCACCCTTAGTCATCTATACTGACCATAACCCACTAGTGTTTCTTTCCCGGATGTACAACCAGAACCAATGACTCATGACAATCACAAGAACCTTCAAGACTACAACTGGCCACATCATAAAAGGAGGGCAGAAAATGTCATTGCTGATTCTCTCTCTAGAATTTGACAATGTTGTTCAACATACAAAAAGTTGCTCTCTTTTGGGGGTGGGCATGTTACTTGCGGAGCCTGTAGCTGCGCTTGTGTGTGTGTGTGTGTGTGTGACTGTGTCTGCACGCACTGTGCGTGCACACTTCAGTTGTTTTTGTTAAAAGGGACAGAACTCAATTCTCGAGCAGCCAATCATGTCCAGCTCACTTCTGTCAGCCAATCGTGACATTCATCTGTTGACATCATGCATTTCCATTGGCCAATCATCGCTCTGGAGAGGAGGAGCTGCCATCATAAATCTTGCCCGGGGACACTTGGAAGAGGCTGTTTTTAACTGCTGCCTGCAGTTTTTACACTCACATTTGTCACAGCTCGCTCTGCTTTGGAGTTTTGGTTCAGAGGACTGGACAGGGAAGCAGAGGTGCGCCTATACATTCCACCATGTATGTTCCCTGTGTTGAGACACCCTAGGACACAAACTCCTGTATTTTGTGTTTTGATAGGTAAGGTTAGAATAGATAGATGTTGTTTTGTTTAGTTTATTTTCTAGTTAGATAAATTACTGAGCCCTGTTAGGGAAGTTGTTTCGTTCTATTTTGTTCTTTCCTTTTGCGCTGTCCCCAGTCCAGACCTCCTCTCCTTTGTCTTGTGGGTTTTGTGTTTAGTTAATGTCCTGCATTGTTCCCTTTGTTGTCCTTTGCCAACTGGTTGTGTATTTATGGTGAAATAAATTTCCATTCTTTTACTCCCTGGGTGTATGTGTGAGTGTTTGTGGATTATCTGTTTGAGTTGCTCCTCTGCTGTCCAAAAAATAAATTATATTGATCCCCCTCCATCCCTAGACAATCGTTAATCACAATTATTTGTAGGACAATTAACCGTCAACTAAAATTTCATGATCGTGACAGCCCTACTCACCAATCAGAAGTGGCACAAGGCGATTGTGTATACGTCCACAAACAACAAACTTGTGAAACCCAAGGGAAACATTACATTCACGGTTCAATTAAATATCAGTTCTGCTGTTGAGCTATAAGTGAATTACCTACCTGTTTCATGGTCAGTGATTGTTTTGACAAAGGTCATATTATTTATGGAGTGATTATTATGACCGAATTCCATGGCCGTGTAACATAGGTTTGCATATTTTGAATTTAGTTTTATTCACCCGTGCAGATTTGCACACTTGTATTTTAATTTTGCACACATGTGCAACAAAGTTCGTGTTTACAAAACGTTTTGCACGCTTGTGTTTTGAAAGCCACAGATTTGCAACTTCACATTTGTACACAAACAAGGAAAGAAACCCTGTATTTAGATTTCTTCCTGTCCTAAAGATGGGTGAATGGAGTAGCAGTTTGAGTCAGGTGAATCCAGCCAATAATACCTGAAACAAAAGTCAAATGATTTTTAACTGCCTGTCATGGTTTGAGTCACACAGATCCTGCCCACTTGCTGCTCTGTGTCTAGCAGTTTTGGCTTTACAAAACTTTGGGTGCATGCTAAAGTTGCTTGAAATGCGACCATTCCGAGTGCACGTATAGAGTTTGTGCACTTGTAATCCCTTTTTGTAGTTGTGTATTGAGTTTGTGCACCTGTAATCTATACACGTGTGTGCAAAACTAAACTACAAGTACACAAAGCTATTTTACACAACCATGAAATTCTGTCATGATAATCACTCTGTAAATATTAGGGGTCCATGTAGCATTAGCTGCAGGGTCCCTATTATTTTTTTCTTGCTGGAATTGTTTTATTTTTATTATTACTGTACGTTATTTAACTTAACATAATCATAGCTTATGTGATAGTGTTTTATGTTTGACTGTTCTCTGCTTAACTCTTGTGTACATGGGACTTCCAGGAAACACTTTACTAAGGTTAAAAAAGCATCCGGCACTGAAATTGTGTATGTAATAATAATGTCTGGGTTGTTAGACCTGGTACTTTTTTGGCAAATAAATGACCATAAAACAATCATTTTAAGCTATGTTACCCCAAGCTACAGTATGTTGGGGTAGTTTGCAAACCTTACAGATTATTTGCAATGTAATAAAACTGTTACATACATACTGTATAAATGCATGTACATGTATGTGCAGAAATAGAAACTCACACTGGCCAGCTGATCAAAGTTGATAACCCTATTTAAATGTCAAAAAGAGTAATTACTAGCCAGTTAGGAGCACACAAAGAATCCTGCTTACAATAGGCAGTTGACCAGTGACTGTCATGCCCTGGCTCTGTGGACTAGGTCAAGTAACTGTAGCTCTATCAGCAGTTCATGACACCAGTGATTGTACAAGGATCGGCAGACAGTCTATGACTCCTTGTGGTAATTCAAGTATGCCATTTTATTGTTCCATTTTGTACGCAGGCTACCCAGTGTGTTTGATCTGAAGTATCGGACACAGTGTTATTCGAGGGAAAATGGCATGGTAACATAGCCTACAACTGGAGGGAATCAGCGCCGAGGTCACTCATTGACTTGGCTTAAAAATATTAAAAATGCAATGAAAAAATAGTGACACTAATGAGTACATACAGCACTAAAAGTATGAGCCCAGGAGTTATTTGTATTTTTATTATATTTAAATTCAAGTTAAATGTAATTACACAGGTCGGCAAAATCAAAGCTGGTGCTCCACCTTCTGGTCGTTGGAAGGTACTACTTCCCCCATGAGCGCGTGCCTACCTCAGTAAAAGATGAAAGGAATTTCGTGACTCAGCAAAAGACAAAATACATTTCATCCACAAAACGACTGTGTATCATTCACAAAATACATTTTGTCCACGAAATGATTGTGTATTATTTAAAAAATGCATTTCTTCCACAAAATGACTTACTTTATTTCACGAAATGTATTTTGTCCATGAAATGACTCTGTATCATTCATGAAATGCATTTTGTCCACAAAATGCAAAGTGCTGATGTCAATTCTATGCACAATATGAAAAGTTCCTTTTGATTTCTGTGCACAAAATAAAGTGAAGTCTTTATGCTTTTGTGGAGAAAATTCAGTAGGACATTACTTGATTTTGTCAATAAACAATGCTTTTTGTAGCACAGCATGTATTTTGTGCACAAAAATGAGCGCTTGATACTTTGCACAACATTCATATTGTGCCAAAAAGCCGGCATCCATTACCTAAAGCCTTGCAATAACATACAGTTTGTTGTTGTCAAAATAAAATTAACTTAAATGGTCTATTAGATTTTCTGGAGGAAAATAAATCATTTTGATGAACCAACTACAGTAATCAGTAAAATAGTCAATAGATTAATCCATAGAAGAATAGCCATTAGTGGCAGCCCTAGTTAAGCGCATTCATATCCTAATGTTAGTTGATATATTTAGAGGGAGAGGAAGGGAACAAACATTTCAAAATTTAAATTAGATTAAATATTCTAGGTAATGGTGGTCTAGACCTACCAAATTTCTATCACTACTTCTTAGCCAACAGATTGCAGTATGTATCAAATTGGATTAAATCAAGCCCAGGAGACAGTCCATGGCTGGACTTAGAACAAGCAATCTGCAGAGAAGTTCATTTCTGATTTACCTTTTATAAGTCCTACCATTAAGCATTATAACTGTTTTAAAAGTGTTAGTACAGTATTAACACCTCCTCGACAGCCTGCTGGGAATTTTTAAAAAATAACTAGGACTGCACTTATCCCCTGTAAACTAACACCCATTTAGAACAATCCAGATATTTGCCAGAAAAAGAAAGCATTGAACTTTCCCTTATGACACAATAAAGGGATTATGAATCTAGAACATGTTATTCAAAACAGGAAAGTTATCCCATTCAATGAACTTGTCTCGAAATATGGAATTAGCAACAGTAAATTTCTTAAGTGAATACAAATAAGCAAGTGAAGTCCATTATTCAGGCAAGGTTCAATCCTAATCAGCTTAATTTATAAATACCTCCATGGGTACTTGAATTTTTAAATCTCTCTTGCCCCAAATTATTATCAAAATTGTATAAGTTATTGTCAAAAATAGATGACTCAGTCTCCCTCCCATCCTCAAAATGGGAGCAAGATCTATCCATCAATCCAGAGCAAAACTTTTGGAAACAAATATGTTTAAGCCAGAGTGCGAATTACCCCTCCATAACACTTCTTTGACCAGTATGGTCCGCTACCGCGTCAATACGAATAGTCGCCACCAGGATCAATGTTAAGAGTGCAAGATGCGCTAGGGGTGTTTACTAACATGTATGCAACACACGGTCATGGTCTGGACATGCGACAAAATGAGAATCAATACAGAAGATCTCATTATCCTTATCCCTATCCAAAAGAATTTGGTTTTGATAACTCCCAGGAATTATCCTAGGAGAAGTATACTAGTAAAAGTAATAAGCCTATACAGTTACAAACAGCCTGGGCTGGTCCAGCAGTCTGGTGTTATTCCTGCCCTCTCAGTCCCCCCAGCTCCAACAGCCTTCAGAAATAAATATTTGCCTATTAGGCTAATATCTGTCTTGATGATACAGTAGATCTTAAAGTACAGCCTAATTTCTAACTCACCTCTTGGTCCTTCACACTCATCCTCATCCTGCCATCTCCCTGCTGCCTGCTGACTGTCCTGCACACTGTCCTCATCCTGCCATCTCCCTGCTCCTGTGCCTCTCCTGCCTTCTGCTGACCACCATTTTCCTTCATACACATTAAGTTTGCAAAACTGCGCCTATACTTTTAGTGTAATATTCTGTAGTTACTTACCCTTCTTTTACCACCAAAAACGTGTCTGTCTCCATCTTTCCTTTTCCTCATAGTGTGTGAATAAAATCTAATCTATATTTAACAAAGCAGTATCTGGAAATATAAAATTGTGGAATGCAGAATCAATACCACTAAAATGTAAATAATAGGGCTATTTGCTAGCTAATTTTTTTACGTTACCCCTATAGGTTTCACTTATAGTAATGTTTTTTCAGAACATAACGTTAGACCTTCTTATGCGTTAACATTAGCCTAATAACAAACCACACAGGCCAAGTGGCAAATTAATTTCAGAATAGCACAATTTATTCATGATAAAATGAGAATGAAAACATAGGGAGTTCTATCTATTCTCCTTGGAAAATGACCATGATCGATTTTACCTCACCAAATAAACTTGGTTTAAATAGAGAACTTAGCTTATCTTGCTAGTTAATGTAACTAAAGTTGACTGTACCAGTGTTCTGTCGAGTTGAGCTACTTTGTCGAGGTAAGCTATGGTTAGGGCTATCGATTAGCACTACGGTAGCTTACCTTGACAAAGTAGCTCAACCCGACAGAACACCGGCTTCAGAAGGACAATGGTAAGTAATTCAACTTATAAAGACGTCAGCTTGCATTAGTAGATGAATCACTTAAACGAATAAATGAAGGTTCTAAAATAACACATTTTCAACAGGTTAGACTTCTGCTGGCTACTTACATTTACCAACACACTGACAGACAAACACAATGAACAGGTCACTCAATGAGAATGAATGACGCAACCGACTGGCTGCTTCTAGCCCCGAGGTGGTTAAAATGGTACGGTCCACAATAGGGGTGTCTGAAATCGTTTTACATAAACTTCTCCTACAAGGTGAGGTTGTCTTTTTTTATATACAACAAAAGAAAAATGTTAAGACCCCCCCCCAAACTGCTATTTTTATCTCTTTGGGGGGGTGAGGTTTTGATGGAGGGGTACAGTACCCCCCGTAATTCGAACCATGGTTTAAACACTTTCTAAATGACTAAAAGTCCCAACTTACAACTTGTACAATACAAAACTCTCCATAGAATACACTTCACAGGACAAAGGATGTTCCAAATGGACACTCAAACTTATGCACCCATTGCTCAGGTAACTTTGTAGAGAACTACATGCATGCCATATGGTCCTGCACACCGGTGCAGAAGTTCTGGCATAGGATATGTGAAGATCTATCAATATGGTTTAATTGTAACATCCCAACCTCACCTACATTGTGCATTTTAGATGATGCAAGTGAATTAGATATGGAACAAAATAAGGCACACATAATCCTTACTGCCTTAGGCATTGCAAAGAAAATTATGAACTGGAAATCAAAAAACAATTTATGTATTACTCAGTATAGAAATTTACTTTTAAATCACATAAGTCTGGAGAGAATGTCTTCTCCCTTCCGGAAAAATCAATTAGGTGAATTGGATTCTCTCTGGTCCACACTGACCAATTCCATTATATAGGGGGGGTGGTCGGCTGTGGTCTCATCTCCTCGCGGTCCTGGCGGGTGGCGGGGCTGGGCCCTCAAGCTATGGGCGTCTAGTGGCTTCTTGGGGCTGGGGGGTTGTGGCTGCCGTCTTGTGATGTCTGGGTGTCTGCCCTGGCTGGTGGTGGTGGGTGGGAGCTTGGGTGGGTGC
The DNA here is from genome assembly GCF_048594095.1 of Paramormyrops kingsleyae. Lineage (NCBI taxonomy): Eukaryota > Metazoa > Chordata > Actinopteri > Osteoglossiformes > Mormyridae > Paramormyrops > Paramormyrops kingsleyae. Next base: position 68,386 of record NW_027326078.1, read on the forward strand.
TGCCTGGTGGCCATGGGCCATGGGGCGTGGGGTCTGGAGTGCTTCCCGGCGCCGGGGTGGCCTGGGCTCCCTTCGGGGCGCTGCTGGGGAAGGGGGGGGGTGGCGTGTCTCGGGCCTGGGCTAGTCTGCCACATTTTTGTTGTCGAGTGAGTTTGTGTTTGAGTCCGGACTGCCCCTCGGGGTGGGGGGGGGGAGTCGGCTTTTGGAGCTGGTGGTGCTCCAGGGTGTTGTCGCTGGGGGCCCCGGGACCACTCCTTCCCGCACGGCGGTGGAGGGCTGGGGTGCCTACTGAGCCAGGTGGTTAGTTGGCTTTTTCCAGGGGGTGAGTAATCTGCCCCCTGGTCTTATGAATCCCAGCCCCTCTCCCCCCTCATTCAACAACATGCTATGCACACAGGTAGGATCTCGGGGTGGGTGCTGCAGTGGGGAGGGCCATTTACATGGGCTTTTTCACTGTGCTGCGCTGCCTTCTGCCTCCCCCTGTTTTAATTGCACTTTAGTCATCACATACAAGTATACACACAGGGCCTTGAGGGGTGGGGGCACTACTCAGAGGCTGGTGGTCTCACTTGCCTCTGCGCTGCTGCCGCCCCTCAATTTTACTCACACCATCTAGAGGGTCTTGATGGGGGGGGGGGGGTGATGTGGAGGAGAAGGAGAGCTGTTCACAAGCAGCGCTCCTCCACGCTTCCCCCGTCAATTTTAAATCCATCTTAGTTTCTCAACAGTCATACTCACCCCCTGAACTACATACAGTTACATACACCACCACATGCATCCAACAGTCTACCTCTCACACAGGTGACTGGGGGAGGAGAGTGGGTGGGTCTTCCTACACCCCTGCTCCCTGCTGGAGATGGATTTTATGTCTTTTTGTCTCTGCGTGTGAGTGTCTGTGTATGTTGTGGGGATGTGTTTATGGTCTATGTGCATGGCTGAGAGGTGTGTCTGCGGGGTGTCTGTGTGGCTGGTGGGGGCCTGGATCCGGGGCTTGCTGCTCTGACCTGGGCTGGGTTGGCCTCCTGGGCTTGGTTGCTGGCCCCTTTCCTTGGGGTGGTGGCCCGGGGGGGGGGGGGGGGGCTTGGGCCTGTACCGCGTGGGCGGGGCTCTCCGCTGGGGGCTGGTCGGCCCCCGGCCGCCTGGGGTCCTAGGGCAGCAATTGTGCAGCAATTGGAGATTGTTATTGTGTTTTCTACTTTACTCATATAGTTTTTTTTCTGTTTTTTTTTTCTTGTTCTTTTTTGTTGTTTTCTTTTATTTCTTTTTCTTCTCCCTCCTGATCTGTCCCTCCTCTTCGGCCAGCTCAGCCACTGCAATATTGTACATGTGCTAAAAATGAAATAAATAAAATAAAACGAAATCAATCAACATGAGGGGCCTATACAGAGTTTATAGAGTTTATAAAAAAATATATTCTGACATTTCTTTAATTTGTGGTGATTTCGTTTATCCCATGCTAACCAAGGACCTAAATAATCTTAGTGATTTAATCGCTAATAAACTCAAACATGAATAGCATGCCAAGCAGTTTGTCAGTGCCTTTTCCTCAATGTTGGTCTATGTAGTCTGCACCATGGTGCATGGGGATGCTCTGATCACTCAGAAAAAGGGCTATAAATGTATGGTTTTTCCAGTAACATGGAGAGGAGAAAAAAAAGCCTTCAGGAGAAATCTCACTGTAGTTAAGATTGCAAAGTGAAGCAATCATATTCAAACAATGCATTTACTCGTTTTCACAAAGACCAAACCACTGGGAAGATTAATGTTTGCTTTATTAAAAGAAAGGACCAGAGAAAAGCTTGCAAACCCCAGGGAGTTGAAATCACACGCTAAAATATTTTGTCTAATATTTAACCCCCACCATCATGCAAAAAAAAAAAAAATCACGATTAAAAGCCTTTTTTCTCTAATTCCACAATGTTGGATGAAATAGCATATTGCTAACTGTATCCAGTATTTTAGCCTTATCTGTTAGTATTCCCTCTGTTAATTTAGGATGGGATAATACACTAAAATGCTTTAATGCACGTTAACTTGACACTGATGTACTGATAATATATGGATTTAAGCGTCAAACCCTTTTTTTTATCAGAAATAATTTTATTAAATGTTTTTCAATAGTATAGGCAAAAATAACACAACAAACAAAGTATGCTAACAAATCCACCGCAGACACATGGGAGAGAAAGAAAAACAAAAAAGTAAATGAATAAAAATTAAATTACCAAAAAATAATGTCTCACTAGAGATATCACTAGACATCTAGAGATTCATTAACGTTAATATAAATCATGCTGCTGGAGCACAATAGCATCAAAAAAAAAAAAGTCCCTCTCTAGATACACAAGTCTTCTCCTATTTATTCATGTCCTACCTCACATAGATACAAATTACAAAAATCTTCTCCATAAATCAAAGAAGTCTTTGGTTTTCCCTCTTATTATATATGTCAATTTTTCTAACACAAGGTTTACCGACATCTCCTTGACTCATAAGGCAGATGTCGGTCTTCCCACATCTTTCCACTTCATCGCTATCACTTTTCTGGCTTGTAGTAAACTAAAATTAATTATGTTGTGTTTTTTTGCACACACATTGAAATCAACAGGATAGATTTGCAATAGACATAGTTTAGCATCCAGTGGGGTGACATCCATAGGTAGATCGGAGATTAGTTGAAGGACATCCTTCCAAAATACTTGAAGTTCCTTACATTGCCACATAGAGTGAAAAAGGGTACCAACTGCTTCATTGCACTATACATAGTATGGTACAGTATACTAGGATTGAATCTGTCCATTTTGACTGGTGTTATGTAGGTTCTCATAAGCCATTTGTATTGTAGCAGTTTGCATCTAGTATTAATAGAATTGGTTTGAGCTTGAAGACAGGCTTCTTCCCAATCGTCTTTAGTAATCTCAGTCTGAAGGTCAGTCTCCCATGCAGATAAATACCTAAAGGAATTTTCTTTTTTAGAAGCACATTATAAAAGAGAGACACACTTCATCTATCATTTGTATGCTTTAGAGTAGCTTGCTGTATTATAGATAATGGGGGCTCAGAGTAAGTTTTAATTTGAGAGTATATAAAACTTCATTTTTTTATATATTTGAAAAAGTGTTTCTGTGGAAGTCAAATTTTTCAACTAGTTGTGAAAAAGACATAAGCACACCTTCATTGTACATATCTCCCAATTTACTTACACCCTTATACATCCAATTTTTAAATTCCATATCATTCTTCCCAGGGGTAAAACTGGTATTTTCCCATGGTAGACAGAGATATGGGTTCACTTAAAAAACATGAGCTTCATGCCAGACCGATATAGTATTTCTAAGAAAGGGGCTGTTTGTATGCTTTATAAGGTTCTTAGTCAGTGAAGAATAGAGATATAACTGCAAAGGAAGTTCTATTTCAGTTTTTCTATTTATTTTCTATTTTCTTCCCATCCTGGGGTATCTGTTGGGGAGAAGTACAACATGGCAGCCCGAAGTTGAGCTGTCCAGTAATACAATCTAAGGATTTAACCCTTCATGATCATATGGCAGGTAAAGAAGAGATAAAAGTATTCGGGGACGTTTGTTGTTTCATAAAAATTTGGCAAATATTTTTTGAGAGAGGAGAGAAAAAGGTATTTGGCAGTGGGAGTGGAATTGTTTGAAAAATATATAAGAATTTAGGTAGAACAACCATCTTAATAATATTAATGCAACTTATCATAGAGATCAGCATATTATTCCCTGTCAAGTAGCTCTATGATGTCATTAAGTAGTGGATCATAGTTGGTGGAGACAATGTTAGTTATGTTGGGGATGATTTTAACACCCAGATAAATAAAACCTTTGGGAGAATTAGCAAATTGTGTATGTATTGAGATTGAGGCTCTCTCCTCTGAATTTAACATCATCAAGGCACTTTTATTCTTGTTGATTTTGTAACCAGAAAATTCTCCAAAAATCCTCAATATATTTTCTAATGCTGGTATGGGACATAAGAGCAAATGTATCCAGTTTACTGTATTTATTGATGTCAATATCATTAATGTAAATTGTACAGTGGACCAGTAGTGGTCCTAAAATTTAACCCTGCGGTACCCCACTATGAACGCAGGCCCACTGTGACATTGTGCCTCTAATAACTACCCACTGCTTCCTGTCTGTTAAGCAGTTTTCGATCCAATCTGCTACAGTTCCTAAAATCCCTGCAGCTTTGAGCTTAAGCAAGAGCCATTTGTGGGGGACAACATCAAAAACCTTTTGGAAACCTTTTGTGATCAATTTCTCTTGTAGCTTCCTCAAAGAACTCACGTAGATTAGTTAAACAGGACCTACTTCTCCTAAATCCATGTTGGCCATCCCTCAGAATGTTATTTGAATCCAGGTAATCTACCATTTTCACTTGGTTTATAGCTTCCATTACCTTTCCAGTTATGCAAGTTAAACTGATTGGCCTATAGTTTGCTGGATTACTTCTATCCCCTTTTTTGAATAGGGGTGTTATATTAGCATGCTTCCAATCTGAAGGTACCACACCAGTAGATAAGGATTTCTGAAATAGTAATTTTAAAGGTTGGCTAATAATATCCCTCATCTCTTTTAAAACTATAGATAAGATGTCATCAGGGCTCTGCAATTTATTTATTTTGAGCTTAGCTAGGCTTTGTACCACATCAGCCTCAGTTATACTATATTGGTCATAGATGACGCTGTATTTGCACTAAATGGTGGCAAGTTACTTGTGTCCTCTACTGTGAACACCCGTGTCAAATAATCATTAAACTCTTTTACTATATCAATTTCATTTTCAATTATAAGACCCTTACTATCCTGCAGATTAGTGATTTCAGCTTTTAGAGCTCTTTTGGAGTTAAAGTATTGGAAGAAACTTTTAACGTCATCCTTAGCCTCCAATACAATCTTCCTCTCTACATTCCTTTTAGCGAGTCTAATGTTATTTTTTAACTCAACCTGTAGACTTAGATACTCCTGCTTTATTTTGAAATCGTTAGTTAATTTCCATTTGTGGAACAGAGCCCTTTTCCTCCTGAATTCTTAATTTCCTTAGTAAACCACCTTGGCTGCAGTTTCCTAGATTTAGTTTTGCTGGAAACTGGTATGATGTCCTCTTGCACTTGCAACAATGTGCTTTTAAAAAAATGCCATGCCTCTTCAACAGTTTTGCTATTTAACTCCATCCAGTTTACAGTTTCTAGTTTTAGTCTCATTCCATTAAAGTTAGCCTTCCTAACATTGTATATTTTTGTTTTGGACTCTTCGGACACTAAAATTAACCTCAAATTTAATCATGTTGTGATCACTACCGTCCAATGGTTCTAAAACCTATAATTTTCCAATCCTATCCTGGTTGTTACCGAAAACAAGATCAAGAAGGGCTTCTCCCCTGGTTGGGGTATTAACAAACTGAGTAAAAAACAATCCTGTACTAATTCCACCATCTCAAGTTCATTTACAGAAGAGCAAGAGACTATGTCCCACTGTATCCCAGGTAAATTAAAATCACTCATTACCACCACATAATTTTTATTACTCATAATCCTGATATCGTCATGTAACGTTCTGCTTTCCTCTGCAGCTACATTAGGTGCTCTATAACAAACACCGACAATTAGGCCTCTTAAGTTTTTAGCATCTAGTTTTACCCATACAGCTTCTGTACTTTTATTTTTAACAGTGACCTCCCTTGCCTGCAAGTTTTCTTTTACGTATTGTGAGGGACCAAGCAGTCAGGCAACACAAACACAGGAACTTAATTAAAGAAACAGGGCTTTATTAACCCCCAAATACAAACAATAGTAAACTCAAGATCTTAATAACTGGGCCCATAAAAGAGATCAACAAAAATAAACAAAACTTAACATTACAAAGCAAAGTAGTAACTAAAACAAACTGACCTCCCAATAAATAAACACGAGGGAACATATATAGAGGTTTGGCCAAACCAATTAACATACAAAGGGGTAAACCAAATAATCGCTACACATAATTAAACAAAGCAAAACACAACTAAACACCAACTCCCCCCTCTTGCCATGGCAGCACATGGTTTGCCCCTGCTCCAGGCGTTGTCCTTCTGGGAGATCTCCGCCCTCAGCCACACCTTTATGCTGCCTAGAAAAGACCATCCCCCAAAACCAAAATAACTGCAAACCAAAATGATTGATTTCAACAATCATTGCACACAACCCTACAACATGAAAATATGCTACCCCAACAGAAGGCAAAATCAAACCCTATAAATTACTGCAAATAAAACAAGAACATACAAAACAAATCAACTAAGGATGTAAATATATTTCTAGCCTTACTGTGTGGCTGTAGCCATCACACGTATACTGCAACACCACCTCCCTTCTTGCCTGTCCAGTCTCTACAGAACGTGTAACCATTCATATACAGTAATACTCTTCTCCATCATCGTCACTTATCCATTTTTCTGTTATTCCTATAATGTCATAAGTGTATGATGAAATTAAGGTCTTTAAATCATGAATTTTGTTTGTAATACTCCTAGCATTTAAGTACAGACCGCAAAGGGTAGGCCTTTTACAGTGCCCACTTTTAATAGTAATCTGGGCTTTCTGTCTCCCCCCACCTATATTCATAACTAACCTCCCTGCCCCTCCAGTCCCTAGTTTAAACATTCCTCAACTACTCTACACATATACCTTCCCAATACACTGGTTCCACTCTGGTTCAGATGCAACCCATCGGGCTTGAACAGGTCCCATCTGTGCACCCTGTGCACACGATTTGGAAGGTCCCCTACCTAGGCACCAGGCAGGCAAGACACCATACGGGACCCTCTATCACGAGTGCACACATAACTGTCTACACCTCTAAGAATTGAATCCCCTACTACTACGACCTCCCTCTTCCTGCGGGGAGGGGGCTCCTCAGTGCCCAAGGACCCTCCTGCCTCCCCAGTCTCTTCCGGCTCTAAAGCTGGAAGCACCTGAAAGCGGTTAGACACAGTCACTTCAGGTGATGCTGCCTCTGTAAACTGTGTACGCCCTTTTCTATGTCTATGCTCTACATTCACCCAGCTCTCTCAACCTACCTGTTCTTCATTCTCACCCCTCCCCGCTTGTGGCATACTGTACACACCATCTCCGTAAAAGGCATATTAACTCTCTCCTTTAACTCATTGTTGTGTTGGATGAGAGCCAGTTGCTCCTCTAGGTCACGAAGTTAGTGAGTCCACTAACTTAAATCGCTCGCAGATGAAGTCCGACTGGACGCAAACATCCAGAAGCAAACACAACACTGAGTTGGCCCCATAATTAACTAGCTCACTATGACCCCGTCCTTTACTCCCAGCCCAGTATATTTATATAGCGTATTTAACTTTTACTTGATTTAATTAATGTATAGTTAATATAATAAAACACTGAATTAAGACTTGCGTTTAAAACTGAACTTTTTAAAGTATCTGATAGGGTTAGACATAACAACCTTAAACTTTTAAAATAACCAAATTAACAATTACCTACCTGAGAATAACTTCCTACTGAACCACATTTAACTTAAATTAATTTAAGTAAAATAAAGTGAAATTGCTCTTCGGGTGGGGGGACGGGTTCTGACTGTTGTTTGCGCTTATGCGCCGAGTGGCAGTTCAGAGTATCCACTCTTTTTAGAGTCCCTGGAAGGGGTGTTGGAGAGCACTCATTCTGGGGACTCTCTTGTTCTGCTGGGGGACTTCAATGCTCATGTGGGCAATGACAGTGAGACCTGGAGTGGCGTGATTGGGAGGAACGCTGATTGATCCCGCTGGTTAGGGGAGTATGCCGGCCAGGCCTGGCAGGCCCAAGCGTATAGTGCGGGTCTGCTGGGAACGTCTGGTGGAATCTCCTTTTCAACTCCCACCTCCGGCAGAAATTCTCCCATGTCCCGGGGGAGGCGGGGGACATTGAGTCCGAATGGGCCATGTTCCGCGCCTCCATTGTGCAGGCGGCTGACCGGAGCTGTGGCTGTAAGGTGGTCGGTGCCTGTCGCGGCGGCAATCCGCGAACCCGCTGGTGGATACCAGTGGTCAGGGATGCCGTCAAGCTGAATAAGGAGTCCTATTGGGCCTTTTTAGCCTGTGGGACTCCAGAGGCAGCTGACAGGTACCGGCAGGCCAAGCGGGATGCAGCTTCGGCGGTTGCTGAGGCAAAAACTCGGGTTTGGGAGGAGTTTGGTGAGGCCATGGAAAACGACTTCCGGACAGCTTCGAGGCGATTCTGGTCCACCATCCGGCGGCTCCGGGCGGGAAAGCGGTGCAACATCAACACTGTTTATGGTGGGGATGGGGTGCTGCTGACCTCAAACCGGGACGTTTTGGGTCGGTGGAAGGAGTACTTCGAAGACCTCCTCAATCCCACCGACACGCCTTCCAATGTGGAAGCAGAGTATGGGGACTTGGGTGTGGACTCCCCTATCTCGGGGGCGGAGGTCACTGAGGTGGTTAAAAAGCTCCTCAGTGGCCGAGCCCCGGGGGTGGATGAGATTCGCCTGGAGTTCCTTAAGGCTCTGGATGCTTTGGGGCTGTCCTGGTTGACACGCATCTGCAGCATTGCGTGGACATCGGCCCATCGGTCCATCGGTGCATTCGCCCCGGCCGTGGAACAGTGGACCAGCTCTATACTCTCCGCAAGGTTCTGGAGGGTTCATGGGAGTTTGCCCAACCAGTCTACATGTGTTTTGTGGGGTGCCGGGCTTCCTTTTAAGGGCTGTTCGGTCCCTGTATGACCGGTGCCAGAGTCTGGTCCGCATGGGCGGCAATAAGTCGGACTTGTTTCCGGCGAGGGTTGGACTCTGTCAGGGCTGCCCTTTGTCACCGATTCTTTTCATAGTTTTTATGGACAGAATTTCTAGGCGCAGCCAGGGCGTTGAGGGTGTCCGGTTTGGTAACCTCAGGATTAGGAGGTGGCTTGGGCATCTGATTAGGATGCCTCCTGTACGCTTCCCTGGTGAGGTGTTCCGGGCATGTCCCACTGGGAGGAGGCCCTGGGGAAGACCCAGGACACGCTGGAGGGACTATGTCTCTCGGCTAGCCTGGGAACGCCTCGGGATTCCCCCAGAGGAGCTGGATGAAGTGGCCGGGGAGAGGGAAGTCTGGGTTTCCCTGCTGAGACTGCTGCCCCCACGACCC